>NC_142013.1:7693581-7861081 GCF_049901735.1 Notechis scutatus | reverse complement strand
ATATAAAATGGAGCAGTCTCTTAAGTTTAAGCGAATAATACCCATAGCTTAAGATTTTAAAAACATTAATAACCAATATTTAGAAAATCAATCTTCTTAGTTTAACTTATAAAACTCTATTAATTGTACATTGATCATAGCCGTATATTTAATAAGTCACAATATTTCTCTCGTCAGATCAAATCTAATTCTCAAATCCCAGTCCAAGTTTCATTTTTCTCTTTTTTTCCTGTAGGAAATCTAACAGTGGTCTCCAAGCCCACAAGAAATTCTGTCAAATTGTTATCTCTAATCAAAATAGTGCATTTCGCCATCTCGCCTAGCTTCAGGAAAATAAGTTTTTCCAGTCTATTTTTTTTCTTAACTCAAAATTATGCCCCCACTCCATCAGTTTTTTTTTCCTTTCGGAGAGACAACCCTATCACTTAGTTAGATTCATTTGAGAGTAACATGTCATCGTTGCCTAACTTGTCAAAAGCCTGAACTGCCTTAGGTGGCCACAGCATAGCTTTGACTCATGAGGTTGGTATGGTGAGTCATTTTTATATGCCACGTTGTCTCACAGCAACTCTATGGCAATTTTTTTTTAAAAAAATCCTTTAGCTTTGTATACTCTCATCATGTAGTCTTGTTTGGGCGATAGGCTGAGGAGGAAGCTATCCACGAAAATCTAGATTATTTTAGTTAAAAGTTTGGGTCATTTCCCTTGCCCTCATCTAGGTTGGAATGGAATGGAATGGAATGGAATGGAATGGAATGGAATGGAATAGAATAGAATAGAATAGAATAGAATAGAATAGAATAGAATAGAATAGAATAGAATAGAATAGAATAGAATAGAATAGAATAGAATAGAATGCAAGGCAAGGCAAGGCAAGGCAACACAACACAATACAACACAATACAATAGCAGAGTTGGAAAGGACCTTGGAGGTCTTCTAGTCCAGCCCCCTGCTTGGGCAGGAAACCCTATATCATTTCAGACAAATGATTATCCAATCTCTTCTTAAAAACTTTCAGTGTTGAAGCATTCACCACTTCTGGAGGCAAGTTTTTCCATTGATTAATTGTTCTAACTGTTAGGAAATTTCTCCTTAGTTCTAAGTTGCTTCTCTCCTTGATTAGTTTCCACTTGCTGCTTCTTGTCCTGCTCTCAGGTGCTTTGGAGAATAGGTTGATCTGCTCTTCTTTGTGGCAACCCCACAGATATTGGAAGGCTGCTATCATGTCAACCCAAGTCCTTCTTTTCATCAAGTTAGACCTACCCAGTTCCAGCAACCGTTCTTTATATGCTTTAGCCTCCAGTCCCCCCTAATTACCTTCGTTGCTTTTCTCTGCCTTCTTTCTAGAGTCTCAACATCTTTTGAGCTGAGCAAAAGAGCCTTTGGTAGGCAGATATTTCTTTCTTTGTTTATTTATTTGTATTCCACCTTTATTATTTTTATAAAGTACTCAAGGTGGTGAACATATTCGTCACACCTTTTTCCTCCTATTTTCCCCACAACAACAACCCTGTGAAGTGGGTTGGGCTGAGAGAAAGCGACTGGGCCCAAAGTCACCCAGCGGCTTTGATGCCTAAGGTGGGGCTAGGATTCAGAGACTCCTGGTGATTGGTCCAGAGTCAACCAGTCAGCTTTCATGCCTAAGGCAGGGCTAGAATTCATGCCTTAGGTGGGACTAAAACTCACCCTCTACTGGTGATTGGCCCAAAATCCCACAACCAGCTTTGATGCCTAAGATGGGACTAGAACTGACTGTCTCCTGGTGATTGGTCCAAAGTCACCCAACTGGCTTTCATGCCTCAGGTGGGACTAGAATTCCCAGTCTTCTGGTTTTTTAGTCTTGTGCCTTCAACACCAGGCCAAGCTGGCTCTCATCTACCTAGAGATCATGTAGATCTGGATCCTACTATTACCTGATTTAAGCCTTGTTCGAAGCTTAGGTTTGATGTCTACCAATCCTAGTCCTGTCTTATAGCTGGAATGGGACAACTTGCCACAGTCGCCATGGCCAACTTGCCACAGTCAACTTGCCATGGCTAATTCACCATGGACAACTCGCTGCAGAACAATTAAACAATTCAATTTAATTATTTAAAATAGTTTTAAAAATATTTTAATTTTTGTCATTTACATTTCATTTTGTCCCTTTTTTTGACATCCTTTCTTTAAAGATTCTGTTCCACTATTTCTACAGTGTTAGTGTAACTGTTGTCCCGCAGTGAGTTGTCCTGTAGCAACTTGGCCATGGTGAATTGTCCCCTTGATGAGTTGACTGTGGCGGTTGTGGTAGACCCCGCCATAACAGTATGTATTCATATTAGGATATTATGTTATTCATATTAGCAAAACGGATGCATTTTGATAGCCATTTTAGTTGGAAATTACTGTTAGGCATCTCACTGTGTGTATGTGTGTCTAAGACTATGCAGCTTCTATAACTAGCTACTCCCAGAGGTGGGATCCAACAGGTTTAACTACCAGTTGGGTCATTTACGAGATTCGGTGATTTACGATGTGCTTCCCTGCACGCTGCCAGCGCACGCCTGTAAATCATCATCAGCATGCCGTGTGCAGAGAAGCAACCTTTCAAAAAGCCCTTTTTTCCTGCTTTTTAAAATGCAGCTGTGCCTCGCACGGCAGCTGAAGTTGAAAATATCAGGAAATAGAGGTCACGTAACAGCCCGGGTGGACAGGTGGGCAAAAACATCAGTAGACATAGAACTGGTTCTATGTCTGCTGCTCTTCAGAGCTACCGGTTCTACAGAGGTGGACAGAACCGGTAGAAACCCACCCCAGCTGCTCCCCCTGCTACATTCTGGACTAGCTGTAATTTCCAAGTGGTTTTTAAGGGCAGCTCCCCGTAGAACATTTTGCAATAATTCAAATTATTTACTGAATGATTGATTGTTTATTCAATTATGGCTGATTAATAATTCTTAGCGACGGAGGTGAAGGTGCCCGTGAGTAGGCCCTCTGAGACAGGAACAAATCATTTGTGAGTCCACACTCCAAATGTAATTTTTTTTTATTACTCATCAGTACCATTTTAATCAACCCAGTTCTCCCACGCGGCTGCTTAATTGTACAATGACGTCGTATAACACGATGGCAAAGTTATGTCACTTGTGTTGAAAAGTGTTTTCTCAAGGCAAGGAGTCAGTTTGATGGCTGGTTAGCCTAATAGCCTTATTTTACAGTAATGGGTGATTTAAAAAAAAAAAGCATTTGTGAATTAGGACTGGGAAATATAAATCGTTCTGCTTTGTTTCCTTATCTATTTGTTTCACCCTGGTGCACCCACATACAGGCATGTACACTCTCTTGGCATTTTGAAATTCCTACAATAATGATTTGTTTCCTCTCACTGGGAAAGAGAAGCTAGCCAGAAGACTTGTATGTCTCCAGTGCATAATTTTTAAAATGTTTCCTGTAGCTCATGACTAATTAACTCCAGGATTACAGCTTTTCTTTGTTGCTGAGATTTAAATAATGTGGTTGGTTTTTTTTCTTCAGAGAAGGAAAAAATAACGGGGGACCAAAATGTGAATTCAACGTACCTTTTATTCTAGAAGGTTCCCCATACCCAATAATGGACTCTTGAACAGTGTTTCTCATTCTTGGCAAGTTTGAAACTTGTGGACTTCAACTCCCATAACTCCCCAGCCGTCGCGCTTTTCCTTTGGGCTTCTTGTACTGCCTTGCATACCTGTATGTCTTTCCTAATTTGGTGCTCTATGAATGAGTCGGGACCACAATTCCCAGAATTCATAGCCCTTGCAGTTTGGCTAGCAGCCTCCCCGTGGATGTCTGGGAATTCTGGGAGTTGAAGTCCCCACATTACTAGAAGATGCCAGGCTGAGTTGCTTCAATCACTGGTCCATAGAAAGCCTGGGCCTGTCTTTTTTTCAGCAGTGATTCTTGGCTTCTAGGTGCTCACTAAGAAAGGATTTTTCGAAATGACCATCGGAGCATTAGTATTTCCAGTGGTGGGATTCAAATTTTTTACTACCAGTTCTGTGAGTGTGGCTTGGTGGGCATGGTAGGGGGGAAGGATATTATAAAATCTCCAGTCAGAGGTGGGATTTGCCGGTTCTCCGAACTATTCAAAATTTCCGCTACTGGTTCTCCAGAACTGGTCAGAACCTGCTGAATATACATAAGTATGTATATAGTATGTGTATATCACCGCAGATGGGGACTGCAGCCAAGAAATTAAAAGATGCTTGCTCCTGGGGAGGAAAGTTATGGCAAATCTAGACAGCATACTAAAAACAAAAGTGCATATAATCAAGGCTGTGTTTTTCTCAGTGGCAATGTATGGCTGTGAAAGTAGGATCATGGCTAAGCGCCAAAGAATGGAGGCCTTTGAACTCTGGTGCTGGAGGAGACTCCTGTGAGTCCCTTGGACTGCAAGGCCATCCAACCGGTCAGTCCTAGAGGAGATCCACCCTGACTGCTCTTTACAAGGCCAGATCCTGAAGAGGAAACTCAAAGAGTTTGGCCACCTCATGAGAAGGAAGGAAGGACTCCCTGGAGAAGAGCCGAATGCTGGGAATGATGGAGGGCCAAAGAAGAAGGGGTAGCTGGATGGAGTCCTTGAAGCAGTGAGCTTAAACGGACTCCAGAAGATGGTAGAGGACAGAAAGGCTGAAGGAACATTGTCCAACTAACAACAACAAAATGTGTGTTATGCACGCGTATGGGTAGATATATACTTTCTTTTGAGAGCAAGCAACAGAATTTCATTTTTAATGTGGGCCAGTGTTCTCACAGTAAAAAAAAAAAATGACAATAAAGATTATCTTATCTATCTTATCTTTTTCCTATGTTTTCTCATTCTGGTTTAAAACAATTCTGAGATGGATCTGACTGTTTGGACTTTTCATAGATTGCTTTGGACATTAGGATATTATGAACGTATCTCTGTGTTTGCAAACCTGGATACCACAGAGGCTTTTTAACCAATCAATACAGCGTCTTGTGTTGTCGTAACGGAGTTATTTTCTCCTCTTCCGGGTCGACTTGGCTAAATAAGCAACTATTCTCTCCTTCTGAGAAGCAAATAAAGGCCTAGTGTTTGCCCCTCCTATGATCTTTCTGGGTTTTTTCCCCACCTTCTTTTTATGATCCTCAATCCCTTGGGGGTGCAGTCAGGGCAACTGAATAGAGCTGAGCGTTTACTGGCCAGGTGCCCTTCCTGACACCTATACAGAGTTCACAGCAGATATTTTCTCTTTATGCCCTGATAGAGAAACATCTGTCTCCGGCAAGCGTCTTGACCTCGAAGCCACCGAGCCGCTCCTACTCTTTTTTCTATATTGCTGTATATTTGTAGAGACTCCGAAGCAGAAGACGAAGCTGTGAGATGGAAGGCTGGTTCTTAACAAATGCAATGAAACGCTTTGGAAACTTTGGGGAGTTTCTCAGTTGCCTTGTCACAAACGTTCATTGCGTGAAAATCACACGGTTCTGTATTGCTATCCAGGGGTGGGATTCTACCGGTTCGGGCGAACCCCTTGTTCCGATGTTCAGCTCACTCCAAACCAGTTTGCTGTGATGAGGAAGTGGGCCCGCCCTCTCGGCCCTGCTCTTTTCTGTACTTTATGCCTTTGTTTAGAGCGCAGCTGATTCGCACAGCATAGCGATCACCAAACTGGTTATTATACCGGTGGAATCGCACCCCTGTTGCTCTCACGTCAGCAGGTATGCTTTCGGGCAACTTTCCCAGACCATAATAACATATTGTTTTGCTGAAGTGTTAATACCACTTTATAATGCCTTGGACTTAGCAATAGCAATAGGACTTGGACTTATATACTACTTCACAGTGGTTTACAGCCCTTTCTAAGTGGTTTAGAGCAGGGGTCCCCAACCGCCGGTCCGCGGACCGGTACCGGGCCGCGGAACAAGCCTTACCGGGCCGCTGGTTGCTGGGCGCCGCCATCTTTTTGGTAAAAAAGCAATTTTTATCAAAAAGATGGCGGCGCCAGCGCGTGAGCTTTTCCGGGTAGAAAGCCATTTCTACCCGAAAAAGCTCATCCGGCGCTGGCGCCGCCATTTTTGACGAAAAATCACTTCGATGACGTCACCGGAAGTGATTTTTCGTCAAAAAGATGGCGGCGCCCAGCTGACGCCGGAACCGGGCCGCGGCACCCAGCTGACGCCGGAACCGGGCCGCGGCGTCGAAAAGGTTGGGGATCCCTGGTTTAGAGTAAGCATATTGCCCCCAACAATCTGGGTCCTCATTTTACTGACCTTGGAAGGCTGAGTCAACCTTGAGCTGTTCAGAATCGAACTACTGGCAGTGAGCATTGAATTAGACCGCATTCTAACCACTGCTCCTTCCTTCCTTCCTTCCTTCCTTCCTTCCTTCCTTCCTTCCTTCCTTCCTTCCTTCCTCCCTCCCTCCCTCCCTCCCTCCCTCCCTCCCTCCCTCCCTCCCTTAGACATATATACCATTTCACAGTGTTTTACTGTCCTCTCTAAGTGGTTTACAGAGTCAATATATCACCCCCAACAATCTGGGTCCTCATTTTACCCACCTCGGAAGGAGGGAAGGCTGAGTCAACCTTGAGCCGGTCAGGATCGACCTCGTGGAAGTCGGCAGAATTAGCCTAGAATATTGCATTCTAACCACTGTGACACCATGGCTCCCTTCCTTCCTTCCTTCCTTCCTTCCTTCCTTCCTTCCTTCCTTCCTTCCTTCCTTCCTTCCTTCCTTCCTTCCTTCCTTCCTTCCTTCCTTCCTGCTTCTCTGTGCTTTGCAGCCCTCTTGTTGTGGTCCACCGGAAGCAGGTCCAGACAGCTGAAGTCCCTGACAGTGAGGACTCGGATGAGGGTACTGCATGTGATGCAGGGATGGGACCAGGACTATCGGAGAGTGGGGTGCTGCCTTCGGAGGTTGTGGAGTCTGGCAGCAGTTACAAAGAGGAAAGAGCAGCTGAAGCAGCACAGGCGACTCGGGAGTAAGGCTGGAAGATTATGGCCCCTCCCATAAGGGATAAAAGCCAGCCTTCGGGGTTGGCTTCCTTTGCAGGAAGCAAAGAAGTTCTTTCTACTCCGAGTCCTCGTTGAAGCCCTGCTTACTCCGGTTTGTTTTTTGAAACTTCTGGCTTTGGATATTTATCTGCAATTAATCTTTTGTTCTTGACAGCCTTTTGCAACCTTGAAAGGACTTGCTCTTATCTGGGACAATTAGTTTTGAATGACTCTTGGCTGTGAATGAACAGAATTCACAGTGCCGTATTAAAAAGGCTTGCTTTTATACATACTCTATATTTGTTTGATTTGAACAAGGCTTGGGTCAGAACACCACCCTATGCAGTTTACAGAATCAGCCTATTGCTCCCAACAATCTGGTCCTCACTTTACCAACCTCGGAAGGTTGGAAGGACGAGTCAATCTTGAGGCGGTCAGGATCGAACTTCTGGCAGTAGGCAGTGTATTAGCCTGCAATGCTCCATTCTAACCACTGCACCACCACGGCTCCAATTACTGAGCCCCAATTAACAGAGGGGGAGAAAGGGAATAGGATGAGGAGGAAGTGGGATTTGTTATTAATCTACCAGCCAACTCCCACGTGAGACCCCTTCCTTCTTCGACTTCCAAATTTGTTGCAGATAATCTTCGACTTACGACCAAAAGTAACTCAAACTTTCCACTGCTAAGGAAGAATATTGTTAAGTGAGTTTTGCCCCCATTATACCACCTTTCTTGCCACTTTCTTGCCACTTGAATCACTGCAGTTGATCACATGACTCTGGGATACTGCAACCGTCATAAGTACATGCCAGTTGCCAAGCATCTGGATTTTGCTCACCTGACTCTTGAAACGCTTCAGTGGTCATAATTGTGAAAAATGGTCATCAGGCCCCTTTTTTCAGTGCCACTGCAACTTTAAACAGTCACTAAACAAACGGCTGTATATCAAGGACTATTTGAAGTCAATTTTGGTCATAATCTGGCAACCAACGTGGCCAAAAACCAGGAGGGCTCCAGGTTGGGAAGAGCTGACCAAGATGCAATTATGGATCAGCCCTTATTCAGTAAAAAGTCAAATGTATAAAGTCGTTTCCAGCTCACCTTTTCTGTAATGAAAAATGTGTTTTTCTCAGATCTGCTTTTGTTGTGACTTTGTAGTGCTACCTCCACACTTCTTTTCTGTTTTTTGGTGTGTCCTCCTTTTTTTCTCCCTGTAGGGTTATGTAGGAAGGTGTATTCCAGCTTTTGGCAAAAGTTTCGCACACCGTGGAAACACTGTTTTTTTTTAGGTTGCGATGAATGGTAAATGAAACGAAAAGTGTGACTTTGAATAGAATAGAAGAACAGAGCTGGAAGGGACCTTGGAGGTCTTCTAGTCCAACCCCCCCTGCTTAGGCAGGAAACCCTATACCATTTCAGACAAATGGTTCTCCAATCTCTTCTTTAAAACTTCCAGTGTTGGAGAATTCACAACTTCTGGAGGCAAGTTGTTCCACTGATTAATTGTTCTTTCTAACTGCCAGGAAATTTCTCCTTAGTTTTAGGTTGCTTCTCTCTTGGATTAGTTTCCACCCATTGCTTCTTGACCTGCCCTCAGGTGCTTTGGAGCGTAGCTTGACTCCCTCTTCTTTGTGGCAGCCCCTGAGATATTGGAAGACTGCCATCATGTCTCCCCTAGTCCTTCTTTTCATCAGACTAGACATACCCAATTCCAGCAACCGTTCTTTATATGTTTTAGCCTCCAGTCCCCTTGGTTGCTCTTCTCTGCACTCTTTCTAGAGTCTCAACATCTTTTTTACATCGTGGCGAGCAAATGGGATGCAGTATTCCAAGTGTGGCCTTACCAAGGCATTATAAAGTGGTATTAACACTTCATGTGATCTTGATTCTAACCCTCTGTTAATGCAGTCAAGAACTGTGTTGGCTTTTCGGGCAGCTGCTGCGCACGGCTGGCTCATATTTAAGTGATTGTCCACTAGGACTCCAAGATCTCTCTCCGAGTTACTACTATTGAGCAATATTTTGTTTGCCTCTGACACTGCCAGCTCTAATTACTACGAACTGGACACAGCAAGTATAAGACTTTCCTTTTGACTGACTGACATTTTATGTGATTCTGCTTCAGAATTCATTATAGCCGCTTCTGAAAACGGATCGCCTGTATTCAACTGGAAAGTCCTACCCTAGTCCAGGGAGTCCTTGACTCACATCCATAACTGAGCCCAAAAGTTATGTTGCTAAGGGAGACATTGGGTCATCTTTATTTATTTATTTTTTTTAATGGAGGGGCTGGGCTCGGAGACCTGAGAACGTGGAACCCTTTGGAGATCCGGTGATTTTACAAAATGTGGGCCGCTTTAAAATTATGTTAATGTATCTTTATAAGTTTTGATTTTGTTGGAAGAAATATCCATCTGGTTCAGTTCCAGTTCCGGGAGGAAGACACTGGAAACATGGAGGCTGATTGGAAAGAGGGTTTAATGTTGAAGTAGAACCACCGAGCCCATGGTTCTCTTGTGCAGCTGACCACATGGAGTTGAGAGTGAGCGGTATTTATACCTTCTCTTGGGCTTTGCACTTGAGCTTCCTGTTCCTGTGCAAGAACATGTATTCTGTTGGCTGTTGTCAGATTCCTATGGGATCATGTTTGTCTGAGCTCCCAGGTGTCAACTCATAAAATATTTCTCTGGTCTTTTTAGAATTGCCAACAGAAAGGGAGGTGGGAGCAGTGTAGCAGCTTGCAAAACTGAAACTGCATTCCATAAATGTTTTCAAAGATAGTAACTAGGTGACTGAAGTTTCTGCCGCACAAAATTCTAACTGGAGAGCATGATTGATGACTCTTGGCTATGGATGTGTCCTATTGGAGAATATGAATTACGCTACACCCAGGGGTTGGGGGGAAACCAGGGTCAAGGGTGACAATGAATGATGTGTCTCAGAGCTGGCTACACTCAGGCAGTGCCAGACATGTTAACTCCCAACAAATCCTTTTTAGGTTTTGGGAGTTTGGCTCAAGCCTCATGATTTAAATGGGTGTTACTGCCGGAATCCTGACACGAGATTTGGTTGAAGTTTGCTGGGTGATGCAATATCCTTAGGAGATGGTGCAATGCAGTGAGCTCTGTGTTTTTTTGCTAACTGGTCCTATTATGTCCTGATCCTAGAGCTGAAGATCTTTTGTCTTGTAGATACGCTGACCCAGTTCTCCTGGGGCTATTAAGAAAGATGGGGGCTGGTTATACAAAAAGTTATGAATTGTGCTGAAATGGATAAACTAACGCTAAGTTTAAAAGATAAGGAAGCTTCAATATTTTATAAGATATGGGAACAATGGTATAGCTGGATAGATCAGAGACAGATTAAGGATAGGTAATTATTAAATATAGAATATAGATAGAATAAGAATATAATTGTGTACAAATTAATATCTGTAAGTATTGCACAAATGATTGTTATATGATAAGCATCACAAATAGCTGTTATTGAGTGGTATATTTTTTATGTTTTTAATGTAATAAAAATTCAATAAAGTTTATTGAAAGAAAGATGGAGGCTGCTTTCCAAGAGCATGTTTCTCCTTTAGGGAAATATAATGTTCTGCTTTTTTTTTTTTTTTGGTTAATATTTCCCAAAATATTTCATTCTTCTAGGAGAGGCTAACTTTGTACAATTTAATTTGGCGAGTTGTCAGATAGCACCTCAGGTAAGAAGGCAGCATTATCCTGGATCATCACCAATAGTGTGTATAACTGACCTGTGAGTTTGTGCCGGGCGTGAATGTAACGGAATGACAAAAGTGGGTCTGTGGGAAGGGAAAGATGTTTTTCATGAGGGGTTGGTGGAGGCTATTGTAAAAACTAGGGCACAATGAGAGAGAAGACTTCAAATAAACTTTGTTGCATTTCGACAATGACAGCAGATCTATGCTGTAAGGTAGAAGTGAGAAGACGGCTTTTCGTTAAAAGCAAAAGGCAGCTAATTAGCACCTGCACACTAGGAAAACTAGCATATACAAGTTAGAATTATTGTATCTGAAATGTAAGCCTTCAGACAATGAATAGACAGCAGGAAGAAGATAAGGAGATAAGGAAGACTCAAATCTTTCCAACCGTTTGAGCATGGTCTAGATTTTGTAGCCAAGAACTGGTCAGTTAGTCATTTAAACAGATTAACAGAGTTGGAAGCAGTGGTGGTATGCTGCCGGTTTGCACCACACACCCACACCCACCCGCACCCACCCTTTCCTGTCCTATATTTCCTTTGTTTGCAGCTCAGCTGATCCGCGCCGCGCCTCAGCTGTTTTACTCACCGGTGCTGATGGTAAGGTAAGTTTTCAAGCTTAAAATTGCCCATTTTAGAACGCTCTGTGCACACGCTCACACAAAACCAGTAGTAAAAAAGTTTGAATTCCACCCCTGGTTGGAAGGGACCTTGTAGGTCATCTAGTCCAACCCCCTGCCCAAGCAAGGAGAGCCCACCCCATTTCTGACAAATGGCAGTCCAATCTCTTCTTGAAAGCTTCCAGTGATGAAGCTCCCACAACTTTTGAAGGCAAGCTGTTTCATTGGTTGAAGTCCACCACTGGACAAGAACAACATCACACTATTATGTGCAACGGAACTGATCTATATATGAATGGAATGTTTCCTCAGAATGAAGGAGCAATCAACTTCTGTGTGAATCTGATTGCTCATTAACTAGAGTGATGATTGAGAGGTCTGGATACAGCTGAACTCTATGCTTTGTAGCTGCAAAAATTAAAATTGAGTTGGAAGTGCTGGTTGAGGCAAATGCATCCAAGTATCTGCTTTATTGAAGGATCTGGTTTCTGCTTGAATACAGATACAGATTAACAGAATTGGAGAGGATCTTGTAGGTCATCTAGTCCAGCCCCCCGACCAAGCAGACCCTACCCCATTTCTGACAGATGGCAGTCCAGTCTCTTCTTGAAAGTTTCCAATGATGAAAGCTCCCACCATTTCTGAAGGCAGCTTCTGTTCCATGGGTTGATTGTTCTCACTGTCAAAAAGTTTCTCCTTATTTCCAGGTTGAATCTCTTCCTTGTTCAGTTTCCATCCATTATTCCTTGTCTGGCCTTCGGGTCCCTTGGAAAATAGCTTGACCCCTTCCTCCTCTGTGGCAACCCCTCAAATATTGGAAGACCGCTATGCTGTCTCCCCTGGTCCTTCTCTTCACTAGACTAGCCATGGCCAGTTCTTGTAACCGTTCTTCGTATGTTTGAGCCTTCATCATCTTGGTTGCTCTTCTCTGCACTCTTTATAGAATCTTTTGCAAGCACGGTCTGTGTTACTGTACATCAAGGAGTGATACAGATACACAGTCACAGATTTAAAGTGGACAAATAAAACTGACAGAGCATTGATCAAAGAGTAGTTTATAGTTTGTGAATAAGAGGAACTGGTAGCAGAAATTAATATGGGTGGGTGGGTCCTTGGTGCTCGCTAAACTTGCTTGTTTTCTTGCAGATGTTTCAACACATGGCAAGGAAGGATGTAAAATGGGGCAAAGCCCACTGAACAACAAATTTTGGGCTCCACTGTAGTTGAAAGAACTATCTAAGGACTATCTGTGCTGGTAACAAAATGCAGAAAACATTGAAAAGGAACCTGTCAGTTTCTGTGGTTTCTACTGTCAGTATTATGTCTTGGCAATAACAAGGAATTGAATAATGGAAGATGGAGAGCTAAATTAGGACTCTGGAGGACAGAAATCTACCCAAGCTGATGGTTCATGCACAGTTTTTTTTTTTAATAAAAAAAAATCTGATCTTGCATTTTGAAATGCATAAATGAATGTCCTTCGCATTTTGCTCGACCCTCAATTTTGTCATCCAGATTTCCACTAAAAATGCATATAGAGCAGTATATGTTAGAACAAAGTGCACTCAGAATCGAGTAATATTAGAATGAGTTTTAAGTGTGTCATGTCTATCATTCTTCTATATCATTCTTCCAGCAAAAAAGATAACCAGCATTGGGGTTTATTAGATGAGTACAATCTAGGGCCCCCGGCTTCCCTGGAAACAGCAAAGGACTGGCTGGCGGTGCCTCTGCCAGTGGGCCCCATTATTTCCCGTGACGCAGGGGTGGTATTCAGCAGGTTCTGACCAGTTCTGGAGAACCAGTAGCAGAAATTTTGAGTAGTTCGGAGAACCGGCAAATACCACCTCTGACTGGCCCTGCCCCCACCTAGTCTCTGCCCCCCTGATTGGCTGGGCCTTCTTTGGTTGCCCTGCACAGGAGAACGGAGCTGGAAAGCAGGTTAGTGGGGTGGGGAAGAAATGGGCAGGGGTGGGATTCTACCAGTTTGCACCTATTCGCTAGAACTGGTTGTTAACATTCTAAGCAGTTCGGAGAGCCAGTTGTTAGAAGAAATTACTGGCCTAATCCTGTAAGGAAGGCAGGAAGGAAACATTCTGGTGTTGCTTACAGAAACGGCCTCTCCGTTAACCCTTATTATATTCTTGGCAGGACTAGACTTCCTGTCTTTGGAACTTCTCTGGAGTATTTTGCCCCTCCTTTGCTGGTACTTTGCTTGTGTGGAGTGACCATTCAAAGTTACAATGGCACTGAAAAAAGAGACTTATGACCATTTTTCACACTTACAACTGTTGCAGCATCCCCACAATCATGAGAGGCCAGGTGAAGAGATGCGTGCCTCGATGTGAGTGATATTGAGTTGGCCACGCCCAGCCAATAACATGACCACCAAGCCATGTCCACCCAGTCACATGACCACCAAGCTATGCCCACCACCTAAGCCACGCCCACAGAACCGTTTGTTAAAAATTTGAATCCCACCCCTGGGAATGGGGATTCTGCAGTATCCTTTCCTGCCATGCCTACCAAGCCTCGCCCAGCAAGCCACACCACGCCTACCAAGCTATGCCCACAAAACCGGTCGTAAAAAGTTTGAATCCCAACACTGTCACGACAGCCTCCCGCAGCACTCTTGTCAGTAAAATCAGAGCTCGGGAGGGCTGCATGCAGGGCCCCACCCACGGGGCTCCATTTTCGCTGGAAGCGGGCTGGCAAAACAAACTAAAAACAAAACAAAAAAGGAGAAATGTTTCCCCTTTTGCATTTGAGCATGCAAGGAGGGACAAGAAAGGAGAAAGGGAAAGAGGAAAGTCAAAATCAAAAGGAAAGATGGGAAGAGAGCAAAGAAGGAAGAATAAGGAAAGAGGAAGCAACAAGAAAGGAAAGAAGGAAGGAGATTATAATGAGAGAGAGGGAGGATCTGAGGAAAGTCCTGCCTTAGCACTTGGCCACCACAGGTGCCCCTGACACAAGTGACATCAAGCTGGCCACACCAACCCTGGCCATGCCTACACCCCTTGCCCCCCCAAGGTCAAACCCAACCCTGATGTGGCCCTCAACGAAATCAAGTTTGACACCCCTGCTCTACAGCATCAACGCATGGACATTTAAACACACGAATCCCCAAAGTTAAGAACCCAAAACAATTCTTTTTTGCATTTGTGACTCCATAGTGTTAAAACAAACTGTTCTTGGAACAGGCTCTATGTTTTAACAGTAGACAGTCCCATCTGTTCTTCTGAATTCTTGCTTCATGTGTCAAATGGTGTTTTATAATAAACTTTTTTTCTTCCTAGAGTAAGTTTTCACGGTTGGGATCAATGGGGCGATGTTGGATTTCAGGGGTTGAGTGACCCTGGTGTAAAGCAGGAGTCCCCAACTTTGTCAACATTACAACGTGTGGATTTCAACTCCCAGAATTCCTCAGCCAGGTGGCTGAGGAATTCTGGGAGTTGAAGTCCACGAGTCGTAACATTTCCAGGGTTGGAGACCCTTTCTCTAAGAGAACAGATTTCCTGAAATTTCATCAGCAACTGTGGCTGGCCTCTTCAGAGGCAAGGCGTTTTGCTGCACAGAGTCAGTTCAGCAGGGATTGACAAGGATCTTGTCTTTATAGCCAGGTAACTTCTGTTTGGCCTTTAACCTTGTTGGTTTCTGTTTGGTACAGGTTGGTAGGGGCTTGTTATCATGCCCAAGTCCAGAGATGACACAGCAAAATTCAATGATTTGCTTGCGCCTAATGGACAGAATCTTGCCAAAGTAAAGCTAAGAGAAAATTATGGCTTAGAACTTGAATTTAGATTGCAACTTGTCCTGTGCTGGCCTCTTCTCTAAATGAAGGACAATTTGATGCAAACCTTATTTGTAGAATAGAATAGAATAGAATAGAATAGAATAGAATAGAATAGAATAGAATAGAATAGAATAGAATAGAATAATTGGAAGGGATCTTGGAGGTCTTCTAGTCCAACCCCCTGCTTAGGCAGGAAACCCTAGACCATTTCAGGCAAATGGCTGTCCAATCTCTTCTTGAAAACCTCTAGTGTTGCAGCATTTACAACTTCTGGAGGCAAGTTGTTCCACTGATTAATTGTTCTAACTGTCAGGAAATTTCTCCTTAGTTCTATGTTGCTTCTCTCCTTGATTAGTTTCCATCCATTGCTTCTTGTCCTGCCCTCAGGTGCTTTGGGGAATAGCTTGACTCCCTCTTCTTTGGGGCGGCCCCTGAGATATTGGAAGACTGCTATCATGTCTCCCCTAGTCCTTCTTTTCATTAAACTAGACATCCCCAATTCCAGCAATCATTCTTCATAGGTTTTAGCCTCCAGTCCCCTAATCATCTTTGTTGCTCTTCTCTGCACTCTTTCTAGAGTCTCCACATCTTTTTTACACCATGGCAACCAAAACTGGATGCAGGATTCCAAGTTGTGATATTACCAACTAAAACTGAGACATTTCATTACTCATCCAAATCAAAATGAAATCAATCAAAATGAAAATGATGGGTAGGCAGAAAGTCAGAGAGTCGTTGGAATGAACCAACTCCTGCTGTGTCCCTTAAGGAGATTAGTTACTACATACCAGATAAATAAAGGGACATGGTGGCTCAGTGGCTAAGACGCTGAGCTTGTCGATCAGAAAGGTTGGCAGTTCAGCGGTTCGAATCCCTGGCGCTGCGTAACGGAGTGAACTCCCGTTCCTTGTCCCAATTTCTGCCAACCTAGCAGTTCGAAAGTACATAAAAATGCAAGTAGAAAAATAGGGACCATTTTGGTGGGAAGGTAACAGCGTTCCGTGCACCTTCAGCATTTAGTCATGCCGGCCACAGGACCATTGAGATGTCTTCGGACAGCGCTGGCTCTTTGGCTTTGTCATGGAGATGAGCACTGCCCCCTAGAGCCGGAAACAACTAGCGCCTATGTGCAAGGGGAAACTTTACCTTTAATATCTCCTTAACTGACACATTAGTGAAGAGTAACAGAAATCAGAACTGACCATTCCCTGCCCCTGGCCATTTTTATATCAGTGTGCTTCCTATTGATTGTGAGTTTGTGCAATGTTCCAGTGGAGATGGGTAATTTTTATTTGCTTGTTAATTTGTTTATTGGATTTAACTTTATGGTAATCAAGGAGTCTCTCTGTGGTTTCCATAACCCATTAATGAAATAATAATAATAATAAAGCATCTACCGTATGAACAATAAAACAGTAATATAGTAAATGAAACATAGCATATAATATCCAGGGCTGTAACAGATGATATCAGCTCATATATTAACATTTTTCTGAAGGAAAAAAGAACCTTTATCTTCTGTGCAACCGAGTCTAAATTGCTTCTACTTTTACCTCTGCTTTGCAAAGTTGCATTTTAATCTTGTATTGGAATAGTAAGGGGTTGACTTCTGTGGTAACACCAAGTACTTTGTTTAAACCATAGAGCAAGAAATGTCAAAAAGTAGAACAGAATAACAGAGTTGGGAAGGGACCTTGGAGGTCTTCTAGTCCAACCCCTGCTTGAGCAGGAGACCCTACACCACTTCAGACAAATGGTTGTCCAGTCTCTTTTTAAAAGCCTCTAGTGATGGAGCACCCATAGCGTCTGAAGGCAAGCCATTCCATTGGTTGATTGCTCTTGTTAGGGATAACATTGTTTACCCTAACTGGTTTGGGTAAAAATAATAAATATGGTATCATGGTTTGTTAGTTAAAGTGTGTGTAACTTTAACAGCAAGAATGTAATTAAGGGTGTGGTTGTAAAAGCACAATATAAGAAGCGAGGCAACTCGCTCTCTCTGGCTTACTGATCACTAATTACTTGATGGATTGATAACTGCGTTCTTTCTGGAAAGGGGAGAGAACAAGGAGTGTTGATATTTCTCAACGGAGAGAAAATAAAGATTGGACTGATTTATTGTAAGTGAACTGACATTGGCTATTCAACACGGACTTTGCAAATAGAGTATCCCTGACAAGACTTGACTGAAATTGATATATGACTAATGGACCGTTTATTTGACTATGCTATAATTCTTAAATGGAATAAACTATATTTTTGATAGCACAAGCGTATCTGTATTTTTACTGCGTGTTAACTAGAAAACTTATCTCACACATTTACCTGTCTTCCTATCTGACTTCGCTGCACGTTCTGTTTAGTTTGTTTTTCTTAACACCCATTGGGGAATCCAGGCTTAACAGCTCTCATCATTGGGAAATTTCTGCTTAGTTCTAGGTTGCTTCTCTCCAGTCGTGGGATTTTTTTTTTTACTGTGGGAGTGGCTTAGTGGGTGTGGTGTGGCTTGGTGGGCGTGGCAGAGGAAGGATACTGCAAAATCCCCATTCCCTCCCCACCCCACTAACCTGCTTTCCAGCTCTGTTCTCCTGTGCAGGGCAACCAAAGAAGACCCAGCCAATCAGCTAGGACTCAGGAGGCGGAGAAGAGATGGGGGTGGGGCCAGTCAGAGGTGGGATTTGCCGGTTCTCTGAACTACTCAAAATTTCCACTACCGGTTCTCCAGAACTGGTCAGAACCTCTGAATACCACCTCTGCTTGTCTCCTTGGTTAGTTTCCAACCATTGTTTTTCCATCTTGCCTTTTGGTGCTTTGGGATATATTTTTGAGCCCCACGTCTTTGTAGGAGCCCCTCAAATATTGGAACAGTGCCATCCTGTCACCCCAGTCCTTCTTTTCATTAAACTAGGCATACCCAACTTTTCATAATGAAAAATAATAAGGAATACCAAATGAAAAATTGAAAATAAACTTTTCATACAAGTTTGTCATAGTCCACATTGGTGAACCAGAACAACTATGATCAATAATTTCAAATATTGGTGTTTTTCTAGATGTGTTGGATTATCAGTTACCCTATTTCTGAGACAATGTACTGCCGCTTGCCTGACCCTTGGCTGATTTTGTGGGGCAAGTGAGAAGTTGAAAGATATATTTCAACAGGTGGCATTTTAAACCATTTTTGACACCCATCTGCCATAGCCTGCAAAACTAGCAAGGAGCCGTATTGAATATATTGTATTTTATGCTGCTTTAAACCTGATGGAACTGTGGTGAAATTGATGGCATTGTTCTGCAGAAGATCTAGAATGGATTGGCAATCTGGTGCAAAAGGCTGTTTTGGTACACAGAGCTTTTCTTAGTTTCTTCCTTTCTGTTTCTCTGCCTTTTTCCCCTCTCTCTCTTTGTCAACTTTCAATATTAAAGGGAGCTAAATGTCTTTAACTGCCATTGTAATGATGTTGAGCAGTCAAAGATGTTATTTGATTTTAGTACAAAAAGACAGCAGGTGGTTTTTAGATCAATAATGGATTGATTCATTAATTAATGGATTAATTTAGGGATTAATGGATAGCACAACTAAGCAAAGCACAACTTTGTTACTTGTACCTTACGATTTATATTGTTTTATTTAGTATCCTAGAATGATTTGTGTTGATTGCTTATTTAGTACCCTATGACTGCCACTAAGTGTTGTATCTTATGATTTATGATGGATGTAGTTTTATGATAACTATGATCATGATTTATTGCTTGTTGTTTGTATGTACACTGAGAACTTGTGCACCGGAGACAAATTCTTTTTGTGTCCAATCCATTCCATTCCATTCAAGTCTCACCGGTTCAAGGTTGACTCAGCCTTCTATCCTTCCGGGGTTGGTAAAATGAGCACCCAGATTGTTAGGGGCAATATGCTCACCCCATAAATCACTTAGAGAGGGCTGGAAAGCACTATGAAGTGGTATATAAGTCTAAGTGCATTCTATTCTATTCCTATTCCTATTCCTATTCCTATGCTATTCTACTCTACTCTACTCTACGCTACTCTACTCTATTCAATGTAGAGAAAAGTAAAGTCCTACACTAAGGCAGGAAAAATCAAAAGTACACATATAGACTGGGTGAAACCAGGCTCAATAGCAGTAACTGTGAGAGGGATCTTGGAGTCTTAGTGGACAACCAGCTAAATATGAGCCAGCAGTGTGCAGCAGCACCCAAAAAAGCTAATGCAATCCTAAATTGTATTAACAGAGGGATACAATCAAGATCAAGGGAGGTACTAATACCACTCTATTAAGCCTTAGTAAGACCACACCTAGAGTCCTGCATCCAGTTTTGGTCACCACATTATAAAAAAGATGTTGAGACTCTAGAAAAAGTAAAGAGAAGAGCAACCAGGGTGATTAGGGGACTGGAGACTAAAACATATGATGAACAGTTACATGAACTGGGCCTGGCTAGTCTAGGGAAGAGAAGGACCAGGGGAGACATGATAGCAACATTCCAATATTTGAGGGGCTGCCACAGAGAGGAGGAGGTCAAGGTATTCTACAAAGCACCTGCAGGCCAGACAAGGAATAATGGATGGAAACTGATCAAGGAGAGATTCAACCTGGAAATAAGGAGAAACTTTCTGACAATGAGAACAATCAACCAATGGAACAGAAGTTGCCCTCGGAAGTTGTGGGAGCTCCATTGGAGGGTTTCAATAAGAGATTGGACTCCCATCTGTCAGAAATCATGTAGGGTCTCCTGCTTAGGCAGAGGGTTGGACTAGAATAGATGACCTACAAGGTCCTTTCCAGCTCTGATTATCTGTTATCTATCACTCTATTCCTATTCCTATTCCATTCTATTCCACCCTACTCTACTCTACTCTATTTTGTTTAGCAAAGTTCATTTCTCATTTAGAAATCTGGAGCTAGGTAGATAAAAAGTTAGAAACATCTGACAGAGAGAACGACTATTAGGGAACAAGTTGCCCACTCCTCTTATGTCTAAGTAGGGCCATCTATGTTCAGAAGAGAACAGATGGGAACATATGTGATCAAATCTTCTGTATTTGTAATTTCAGTTGAAAAATGCTATGTACTTTCTCTGTTCCCAACTACAGCAAGGGATCAATGGAAGAGAAGATTTAACCTATATATTATTTTTCCTAACTAAAATTTCCCCCCAAATTTTCCATTTGTTATCCTGAAGAGAGAGGGGGGCTCAAAACTTTCTTGTCCTAGAATTGCTCCAGTTCACACTGGCCCTTTTCAAAGAACACCCAGATTTGCAGCTTATTCTATTTTAATTCTGATCTTGCAATTTTGGCTTGTTAAGAATACCACAATGGGCCTGATAAAGTGGTTGGTTACATACTGAAGTGCTAATAGAAATACTAAGGCATTTCGGAATGCTGTTATTGCACTTCAAAATGTGCAAAGAGGGTTGAGAAATATCTTATATAAACATCTTGGCTACTTGTTTTTCAGTCTAGGGTGAAGAGATTTAAAAAGCTATAGACTATTTTTTTTAATTATTATTTCATGGCAACCTGTAGGAAGAAATATTCATGTGGTTCAGTTCCAAACTGGGAGAAAGACACTGGAAATGTGGAGGCTGATTGGAAAGGTGGTTTATTGATGAAGCAGAACCACATGTTATAGTCTGCCGGCGGCCTGTGGAGCTGGCAGCAGAGTCAGACAGTGGGGAGGAATATGGACCAATCCTGGAGTCTGGGAAGGATTCAGACAATGGATCTGCGTCCAGCACAGAGATGGGGCCAGGGCCATCTGAGAGTTATGTGCTGACTCCGGAGCCTCCAGAATCTGACATCAGCAAGGTAGAGGAACAAGGGGAGCCTGTTCCCAGTGCGCATTTGCGCAGAGCTGCCAGAAGGCAAGAACAGTCAAGACAAAAGGGGCAACTTGGGAGTAAGGCTTGGAGATGATTGGCCCCTCCCATAAGACAAAAAGGAGGAGCAAAGGGACATGAGCCTTTGCAGGAAGCAACTTTGTTCTGGTGGGTTTAAAATCTGAAGCTCTGAAATGACTTTGTGCTCGTTTGGCCTTGTATAGCTAATTGGGAATTTAGTTGCTGGCAGCATTTCAAGGGAGATAAAGGTGGGTGTTTATCAGCCTTATCCTGAAAGACTGTGGCAGACTTCTGTTGGACTATTCATAAACTGTTTTGGGACTCATTGTGGGCTGTGAATGCATATAATTCACAGCCATTGAAATATAAAAAAAATGTCAACAGCATGTGATTGGTACTATCTCACAAAGCTTTGGTCAGAACACCACATGGGTTTGTGGTTCTAGGCAGCTGACAAAATGGAGTTTTATATGGGGGGGTGTTATACCTTCTTTGGGCTGTGCACTTGAACTTCCTGTGCAATAACATGTCCTTTCCTGTTCCTGTGCAATAACATGTCCTTTCCTGTTCCTGTGCAATAACATGTCCTTTCCTGTTCCTGTGCAATAACATGTCCTTTAATATTCTATTGTCTGTTGTCAGATTCCTATGGGGTCATGTAGGGGTCATAGCTGGTTCTATAGGCAAAAGAGGAAATGCAAATCCTAGGTGCTTGTCTGAACTAATTTGGTTGAAGTTTGGACTGTTCTGGGGGTGATGCAATGAAGGCTTGTGTTCTGAAAGGGTGTTCAGCAATTCCTATTGTGGCTTAATGGCTTTGTCCTGTTTTGAATCCAGGGTGAGGGGCTGCTTCTAATCCAGCCATTCTACCTTTGTTCAGATTTTGCTGCAGAGAGTTTCAAAATATCCTGTCTTGAATGGATTTCTGCCTACAGTATTTGCTTTGCCTATGAATAGAGCTATCTAGATACTTGTCTTTCTCTTTCAATAAGCTCCGTATCTCTTAAAGTGCTGACATCTGAAGTGGGCTATAAAGGAAAGTGGGGGCTACTTTCTGCCTCTAAAAACATGTTTCTCCCTTTCTCCCTTTGAAGAAATATAATATTCTGCCTTTTTAATATTCCTTAAGATATTTCTGTCAGGTTTGGCGGGTCTACCCTTCTGTCTGATGCTTTTTTATTTCAGCTTCTGCTTCCTGTGCTCAGAAGAATCCTCAAAATGTGAACAGAGCTCTCTTAGGAAGTTATCCACCTTATTTAGTTCAGAGGCTCCTTCATCATTGAGCTGATGCCTCTTCCTCCAAATTGTCTCCAAGGAATTGGACTAGTTCTGCCCCATCATGGAACTCATTTCCATGTCTTTCGATGTGAGACCATGCTCTGTTCAGGAAAAATGCAAATTTACTTGCAATCCCATCAAACGGGCTTGACAACTTCATTCTTTGGGGGCGGGGAGGCTGACTTTCTACAAACCAATCAGAACACACCAGGGGTGGGATTCAAATTTTTTAACAACCGGTTCTGTGGATGTGGCTTAGTTGGTGGGCGTGGCTTGATGGTCATGTGACTGGGTGGACATGGCTTGGTGGTCATGTTATTGGCTGGGCGTGGTCAACTCAGTATCACTCACATCGAGGCATGCATCTCCTCACCTGGCCCGTCATGACTGTGGGGATGCTGCAACTTTGAATGGTCACTCCACACAAGCAAAGTACCAGCAAAGGAGGGGGGAAAAACTCCAGAGAAGTTTCTGACACAGGAATTCTAGTCCTGCCAAGAATGTAATAAGGGTTAACGGAGAGGCAGTTTCTGTAAGCAACACCAGAATGTTTCCTTCCTGCCTTCCTTACAGGATTAGGACAGTAATTTCTTCTAACAACCGTTTCTCCGAACTGCTTAGAATGTTAACAACCGGTTCTAGCGAATAGGTGCGAACCGGTAGAATCCCCACCCTGGAACACACCTCTAAGACCAGAGGTGGAATGCTGCCGGTATAACAACCGGTTCAGTGATCATGCACTTTGCACGTGAACTCACCTAACGAGCTCTGCGTGTGCATCAACACAATGCAGAAGTCCTTACCTACTATGTTACTTCGAGGGAGTAGCATAGCTGAGGAACGTCAACCTGCTCTTCCACGCCGATCAGCTGGGACGATAAAGGTCAGCACTGCGCAGAGGCAGGCAGGTGAGCCCCCATGATCATTGCAGTGAATTGGTTTGGAGACAGCTGATCTTTGGAGCAAAGAGTTCGTCCTAACCATTCCAAACCAGCAGAATCCTACCCCTGTATAAGACCTCATTCATTCTACCAAGGAATGGCTTGTTTATCTATATTTTTGCTCACTTTTTGGCTCCTTTGCATAATACATACAATTTGTTTATGTCTATTGATGGTTAATTTGTCAGAGTGCCAGGCTTCTAGAAAATTCCTTAGCTTTTTTGGGGTGGGGGTGGGGATGTGGCTTGGTCTAAGATGGTCACGGTTTCCCAATTGAAACAATGGTTAAGTCTCTCCATATGTTGTGAAATCAAAGAGTTTAATGAAGCATCTGCAAGAAAGCAACCAAGCTCAGAGAGCACCAAGGACTCTTCTTTTCAACCTTGAGCTATTCTCCTTTAGAAGAACATTTTTTATTTAAAACACAGAGATTTATTTCAGGCTTGTTGCTTTTTGATTGCTCTTTTCAGGAGCAAGGTTTAGGTTGGGTGGAGATTACATTGCTAGGTAAAATTGCAACGTCCTGTGCTGGCCTTTTGCATCAAATTGTTTGCATCAAATTGCCCTTCTCTAAATGGAGGACTATTTGGTGCAAACCTTATTTGTAGAATAGAATAGAATAGAATAGAATAGAATAGAATAGAATAGAAGAGAAGAGAAGAGAAGAGAAGAGAAGAGAAGAGAAGAGAAGAGTTGAAAGGGACCTTAGAGGCCTTCTAGTCCAACCCCCTACTCAGGCAGGAAACCCTATACTATTTCAGACAAATGGCTGTCCAATCTCTTCTTAAAAACTTCCAGTGTTGTAGAATTCACAACTTCTGAAGGCAACTTGTTGCACTGATTAATTGTTCTAACTGTCAGGAAATTTCTCCTTAGTTCTAGGTTGAATCTCTCCTTGATTAGTTTCCACCCTTTGCTTCTTGTCCTGCCCTCAGGTGCTTTGGAGAATAGCTTGACTCCCTTTTCTTTGTGGCAACCCCTCAAATGTTGGAAGACTGCTATCATGTCACCCGTAGTCCTTCTTTTCATCAGACATAACCATTTCCAGCAACCATTCTTTATATGTTTTAGCCTCCAGTCCCATAATCACCTTTGTTGCTCTTCTCTGCACTCTTTCTGGAGGTTCAACATCTTATTTACATCGTGGCAACCGAAACTGGATGCAGTATTCCATGTGTGGCCTTACCAAGGCATTATAAAGTGGTATTAACACTTCGTGTGATCTTGATTCTTTCCCTCTGTTAATGCAGCCAAGAACTGTGTTGGCTTTTTGGGCAGCTGCAGCACACGGCTGACTCCTATGTAAGTGACTAGGACTCCAAGATCCCTCTCACAGTTACCACTATTGAGCAAAGTGCTCCCTATACCAAGGGTCTTCAAACTTGGCAAGTTTATGACTTGCAGAGTTCAACTCCCGGAATTTCTCAGCTAACATGACTGGAGGAGGAATTCTGGGAGTTGAAGTCCAAAAGTCTTAAAACTGTAAAGTTTGAAGGCCCCTGACCTATACGGTACCTGTGCATTAGATTTTTCTTGCCTAAATGTAGAGCCTGACTTTTTTTCATCATTGAATTTCATTTTGTGAGATAGCGCCCAATGTTCAAGTTTGTCAAGATCCTTCGGTATCTTATCCAGCCTATCTTCTGAAGTGTTGGCTATTCCTGCCAGCTTGTTATAAACTGTTTCAACTCCTTCCCTCAAAACGACGCTATAGAACACTGCACACCAGAACAACTAGACACAAGAACAGTTTTCCCCCGAAAGCCATCATTCTACTAAACAAATACAGTAATTCGTTTGTATCCTTACGATTTATATTGACTGTTTCCTAGTATGATTTGATTGCTTATTGGACCCCATGAGTATTATTAAGTGTTGTACCTGATGATTCTTGACTCTTGACAAATGTATCTTTTCTTTTATGTATACTGAGAGTATTTGCCCCAAGACAAATTCTTTGTGTGTCCAACCACACTTGGCCAATAAAGAATTCTATTTTATTCTATTGGTGTCATCTGCAAATTTGATGAGTTCCCAATTTATCCCCTCATCCAAATTGTGGCAAAGAAGGTTTGCATTTCAACTTTCCAGATGTATTGGAAATGCAGCTGCCAGTTTTCCTAGCTAGAAGGGCAGTGGTGGGATTCAGGCAGTTCACACCAGTTCAGGAGAACCAATTGTTAACTTTCTGAGCCAGTTTGG
This sequence comes from Notechis scutatus, assembly GCF_049901735.1. NCBI lineage: Eukaryota > Metazoa > Chordata > Lepidosauria > Squamata > Elapidae > Notechis > Notechis scutatus. The sequence goes on along the minus strand of NC_142013.1, from coordinate 7,835,679 downwards.
TGAACTGATTGTTGGAAGAAATCATTAGGGCAGAGAACCGGTTGTTAAATTATTTCAATCCGGCCACTGTTGAAGGGTCTGTGGCTGCTCAGGTATTTCAAACCGTGTCTCTAGACTGTTTTTCCAAGGGGGTCTTCTTGAATTATCCATTTCTGTCATGCTCCACATGCACTCGGCTAAGCCTTCTCAAACAGCTGGAATGCGAAGAAGTCACAGTGGCTGAATTAATTAATTGAAATAATCCATCCATCAATTGCAATTTGAGCAACAAGGTGTCATGTGCTACTTAAACAAAATCCTTAGATCAGGTTTAGATCAATGTAGCAGAATTAGGTTCTGTAGAAAAACAGGGTTTCATCGACATTGCTTGCTTGTCCCACATAATTCTTTTCTTTCAGGAGTTCCATGAAGTTCTTTAGATTGCAAAAGTAATCCATTAAAAAAACCTCTTTGTGATGAAATTTTGTAACTTAAATGGGTGGAGAAAATGCATATATTAGGGTAAGACCACACCAAGAATACTGCATCCAGTTTTGGTCACCACATTACAAAAAAGATGTTGAGACTCTAGAAAAAGTAAAGAGAAGAGCAACCAGGATGATTAGGGGACTGGAGACTAAAACATATGAAGAATGGTTGCAGGAACTGGGCTTGGCTAGTCTAGTGAAGAGAAGGACCAGGGGAGACATGATAGCAGTCTTCCAATATTTGAGGGGCTGCCACAGAGAGGAGGAAGGGGTCAAGCTATTTTGTAAAGCACAGAATAATGGATGGAAACTGAACAAGGAGAGATTCAACCTGGAAATATAGAGAAACTTTGTGACAGTGAGAACAGTCAACCAATGGAACAGAAGTTGCCCTCGGAAGTTGTGGGAGTGCCATCACTTGAGACCTTCAAGAAGAGATTGGACTACTATCTGTCAGAAATGGTGTAGGACCTCCCGCATGGGCGTGGGTGGGGGGTTGGACTAGATGACCTATAAGGTCCCTTCCAACTCTGATTATCTGTTATCTGTTAGGGGAAAATGTGCACAGAGTTTCATTTGTTTAAAAGGTGTCGATAATAATGTACATAGTATGCCACCAGAGGAAAGTGTGATAAAAATGGTACTAGAATGTGTGCCGAGATGGATAAGTTGACCATGGAGATAAAGGAAAGAGAGGAAACGGATTATTATTTGACGTGGAACGTACTGTATGGTTGGTTAAATAATAGATATAGGGATAAATAGAGAAGATAATAATAGGATAATAAGGTAAAAGTTATAGTGGACAAAGATAGATTAAGGAATACAGACAAATATACAGATAGCTAGGATTTATGTAAAAATATGTATACCATCACAGAAGCAACATTGCAATGAATGGAAATGATGTTGTATAGAAGAAAAATTGTTTCATAAAAATTATATTTTTAAAAAATTAATGCACATATCAAGAGAAATATATGCAATCCTTACCCAAACCAGATCTTTTTCTCTCCCCGCCCCATAAATCACAAACTCAAATGGAAGTGGGATGGGAGGAATGTAAGACTAAGAAAATGAGTGAAATCGAACATAATTGCTTCTCTTAAAGGAAAAAAAATGCCTGTATTTGATTGGAATTCGATCAGAAGCAGAAAAGGATATACACGCAGGTCAGGCCTCAACTTACGACTGCTTACTTAGTGACCAGTTGAAGTTATGATGGACATCTGTACTAACAACCTAAGATTCCTACTTTTTGGTGGCTGGGCCCCTCCATAGTCATGTGATCTACATTTTGGGTCGTAAAATCAGGCAAAACTCACGTAACCACTGCCTCGCTTAGCAACAGACATTTTGGGCTCAGTTGTGGTCGGAAGCTGGGGACTACCTGTATTCCACCATGCCCTGTTGATTTTTTTTTCTTTCTTGGTGTGTGTTGAAAGAGCGTTAATTTAAAAAGATTTTTTTTAAAAAAGCAGTGCCATGAAGCTGAAATCTGTATAATAGACCTCTTAAATACCTGTGGATTTTTCAACAGCCTGCTTCATCACCCAAGTGGTTTCGGTAAATTTATATCTAACAGGCCAAGCTGCGTGAACTTAATCCCCTCTTTTTACCCACAGTGGATAAAAATGGATATATGAAATGACGTTGCTTCCTCCTGTTTAATGCTCATTTTCGTGGTGTAATAATCTGCATTTGTGCGATGAAGAAGTAAGATTCGTTTTAGTGCTGCATTGGGGCCAGTGGTGGGATTCAATTTTTTTTACTACTGATTCTGTGGGCGTGGCTTGATGGGTGTGGCGTGGCTTGGTGGGCGTGGCTTGGTGGGTGTGGCAGGGGAAGGTTACTGCAAAATCTCCCCACCCCACTGACCTGCTTTTCAGCTCCGTTCTCCTGTGCAGGGCAACAAAAGGAAACACAGCCGATCAGCTGGGACTCGGGAGGCAGAGAATAGATGGGGGCGGGGCCAGTCAGAGGTGGTATTTTCCGGTTCTCCGAACTACTCAAAATGTCCGTTACCAGTTCTGCAGAACCGGTCAGAACCTGCTGAATACCACCTCTGGTTGGGGCCCAGAATCTTACACAGGAAGACTTAATGCCTTGGAAATGAATTTGTTCTTATTTTAAGGGATGGTATTGTTGGTTTGTTTTTTAATTCCCTCTTCCGTTGCGCGCACCCTGGTCCTTCCTATGTACTACCGACATCCTGTCAAAGGGGTTTCCTCTTAATTGTAAATTAAGTTGGGTCACTTGGATTACAAATGCAAGAATCTCCAAGTTAGTTTTTTCAAAAAAAATAGCACCAGGGGATGTATGTGCTATGCACGGCGCATTGGATCCAATGAACGTAGAGGGAACTTTGTGAAAGACCGCTTTAACAGGTGGTTGCGCTTCGCCCTACTTCCTGAGAATAGAAGGGGAGCAGGGCTGGGAGGGATTATCTGGATGGAGGGTGCTGGAAACCCAAGGCTATGGACCAAGTGGTGAAATCCAGATCAGATTCATGGCTGGCTGGGAAATTGTGGGATCTGAAGTCCACAATCTTCAATCTGCCAAGGTTGAGAAAAAAATTGTTCTAAGATAAGAATATTGTACCTTCACATTCCTGACCTGCAGGGCAGATGCACTTATGACATCCTATGCCACAGTTGCACAGTAGTTAGACTTGCACTACTGCAGGCTACTTCTGCTGACTGCTGGCTGCCTGAAATTTGGCAGTTCGAATCTCACCAGGCTCAAGGTTGACTCAGCCTTCCTGAGGTCTGAGGTCGGTAAAATGAGGACCTAGATTGTTGGGGGCAATAGGTTGACTCTGTAAACCGCTTAGAGAGGGTTGTAAACAGGGTGGGATTCTACCTGTTCGGACCAGTTCTATAGAACCAGTTGTTATGATTCTGCGCAGTTCAGAGGACCGGCAAATCGCGCCACTGGCTGGCCCCTCCCCTCCCCACCCACTCACTCCTTACCGGGCATACACACCATCAAACTTGCCTGCGTTTGGTAAGTTGTTATTTTTCCTCCTTCCCCTGACCATCAGCTGTTCTGCTATGCCGGGAGATTTAGATTAGCTAGAAAGCAGGAAATCGTTGGATTTCTTCCTTTCTAGCTAATCTAAAAGCAGAGCTGAACCTTTCTTAGGACTGAAGTTTCTATTTTTCAGTGCAGACTCAGGTAGCAGATTGCAGAAAGGTAGATCTCTGAGTGAATCTGTGATTCTATGAGCAACTCAATCTGCCTGCCTGCTTTGCCTGCTTTTGGGTAAAATATTTACATAAATATTTATAATATTTACATACAAGCCACGCCCAAACAAGTCACATGACCACCGAGCCATATCCAGTCAGCAAGCCACACTCAGCCAGTCACATGACAACCAAATCACACCCACAAATTAGGCCACGACCACAGAATCGGTTGTTAAAAAATTTGAATCCCACCCCGGTTGTAAATCCCTGAAAAGTGGTTTATAAGTGCTGTTGCCATTGCTATCCTTAATCTGAATAAGGCTACAATTTAGTTTGTACTACCTTTTACGTTACTATCTTCTTACAGACAATTGAGAACATTACTAATGATTTTCTACCTACTCTATTCTATTCCACTCCACTCTTTCCTGCTTTTTTCCTGTTCTGTTGTTCTATTATTCCATTCCACGGCCAGGCCAGGCCAGGCCATTCTTTCTGTTTTGTTCTGTCCCATTCTATAAATCCAGTTTAGTCTAGTCTAATTGAGTATCCTATCCTATCCTATCCTATCCTATCCTATCCTATTCTATGCCATGTCATGTCATGCCACTCCATTCCATTCTTAGCAATTTTGGGCACAACTGTGAATGTAATTCAAGGACTACCTGTATACTATCTAGTTCTGTGTAATGAATTTGAAAAAGGCTACGGAATTAGCTAGCTTCTGGTTTAAAGAGAAGCATAATACTTTGAGGCAATAAATTACTTGTAGGTTAATTTATTTAGAACTGATTTAGAAAAATAATGACTAGGAGTAATTAGTTTGCAGTGGCTCTTGGTTGGGTGGGTGTAGATTGAAGAGGAGCAGTTTAGAATGACTGGGAGGTAAATTTCCCACAGAATTCTCTTAAGGAGCTATTATTTAGTGAAATAACCATATAATTGATGCTATTTAATTGCTCTAAGAATAATTTCACTGTCAGCCGCTGACCTTCTGTGAAATTCTAGTCACTATTTCCTCATTAGCTTTTAAGCATGTAAATCAACATATGCACATTTTATGAAATCTACTACTTGATTTTTATGTCCTTTTGGGATTGCCTGCTAATTTATAAAGATAACAGAATAACAGAGTTGGAAGGGACCTTAGAGGTCTTCTAGTCCAACCCCCTGTTCAAACAGGAGACTCCATTTCAGACAAATGGCTGTCCAATCTCTTCTTAAAAACCTCCAGTGTTTGGAGCATTCATATCTTCTGGTGGCAAGCTGTTCCACTGATCAGTTCTTCTCACTGTCAGGAAATTTCTCTTTAATTCTAGGTTACTTCTCTCTTTGATTAGTTTCCATCCATTGCATCTTGTCCTGCCCTCAGGTGCTCTGGAGAATAGCTTGACTCCCTCTTCTTTGTGGCAATCCCTTAAAGACTGCTATCATGTCACCCCTAGTCCTTCTTTTCATTAAATTAGAATGCCCAGTTGTAAGTGTGAAAAACGATCATAAGTCACATTTTTCAGTGCTAACTTCAAATGGTTACTAAAAAAAATGTTGTAAGTCTATATATATATTCTATAAGTCTATATATATATTGTTGTAAGTCTATATATATATTGAGATTCTGCCAAAACGTTGCTACAACTTTAAAAGCACAACTATAATGACGTGGAAAAATACCCGAACAAAGCTGAATACCATACACGTAAGTACCCGTGAAACTTAAGAATATATATATATATATATATATATATATATATATATATATATATATATATATATATATATATTCTTAAGTTTCACGGGTATTAGATGTATGGATTCAGCTTGTTCGGTATTCCACGCCATTAGGTTGTGCTTTTAAGTTGTAGCAACGCAGAATTCATCTGCCATCATCAGGCTTCTGTATTGTCACAGACGAACACAATACAGAAGTCTGATGATGGCAGATGAGATTCTGCTGAAACGTTGCTACAACTTTAAAAGCACAACTATAATGACGTGGGAAAATACCCGAACAAAGCTGAATACCATAGATAGATAGATAGATAGATAGATCGATCTATCTATCTATCTATCTATCTATCTATCTATCTATCTATCTATCTATCTATCTATCTATCTATCTATCCATCTATCCATCCATCCATCCATCCATCCATCCATCCATCCATCCATCCATCCATCCATCCATCCATCCATCCATCCATCTATCTATCTATCTATCTATCTATCTATCTATCTATCTATCTATCTATCTATCTTTCTATCTATCTATCTATCTATCTATCTATCTATCTATCTATCTATCTATCTATCTATCTTTGGCTATTCGGGTTTTCTCCTGCGTAAAATTGGAAGTATCTAGGCATCTATCCTAGATACTATCCTAGTATCTAGACTAGATACTTTCAATTTTATGCGGGAGAAAACCCGAATAACCAAAGATCCACATACAAATACCCACGAAAACCTCAGAAAACACACACACACACACACACACACACACACACACACGTGTGTTCGTCTGTGACAATACAGAAGCCTGATGATGGCAGATGAGATTCTGCCGAAACGTTGCTACAACTTTAAAAGCACAACTATAATGACGTGGGAAAATACCCGAAGAAAGCTGAATAACATACATGTAAGTACCCGCAAAAACTTAAGAAAACAAATATATATATTTGTTATATTTGGAATTTGAAAATTCCAAAAAGTAAAATCTAGAAACACTACAAACAAAGGAACAGACTCAGGATGAATGAATCACAAACCCACAAACTGAAATTCTTATAGTTCAAGGACAGCTCACCAGCAACAAATTAAAAATAATGAATCTATCTATAAATATAGAGAAGGCAAAGCATCTACTAATTGCTACGGAGCAATATTTTTAGTATTTGTTTTTTCATTGCCACCTGATATTCTTGAAACATGCTATTTTTGCTCAGGGTAGAGCAATGTAACATATCATCAACCAAAAGATTTATGAGTATAGATTAACTTCCAGTTGTAAATTAACTAGTTACACAATCCATATAAATAACTAATTAATTTTACATCGTTATAGGGTGCTTTTTCAAAATAATAATAATAATGGTATTTTCCTTTATAATTCAAAAGTACCACTATTTTATTTTCAGGTTGGTAACTGTCCCCCGACTTTCTTAAAAATATTATATCAAACCAAGACTTTATCATTCTTGAAGTAGTCCCACTGAAATCAGAGAGAACTAAATTAATCATAAGTAAGAATTTTCAATGATTTTTAACACATCTACTTTAGATAGATCTAAGTTCAGTCTCTGTTAGAATGATGTATGATTTGGGATATAAATCTATTACATTATTGTGGTTTTTTTTAAAGGGACTATTTGAAAATCCACAGAGTTTGCAATTTTCTTTAATATAAAATTCCATATACTTTTTCTGATTATACAATGACGCAGTTCCTATAATGCGGTTAGCCATTTAGCCACTAACTCACATGAAATCTCCTATTGTTCTGAAAGCAATACCAGGCAATAAATAAATAAATAAATCAGGACCATTCGTTAGGTAGCATCATAGAAGATTCATTCAGGTCTATATGCAAGGATCTAGTCCAGCAGCCGCCAATCTTTGGGGGCACCACCAACGACTGGTTCTGCAGAGCGAGGGGAGCATGGTTTCATGTGCTGCTGCCTACATCCTGTAGATGGGGCTTCCTTGTTTGCGTGGACTGGTTTCTGGCATGCCATGGACTGGTACCAATCCATGGACCAGGAATTGGGGACCCCTGATCTGGTCAGCTAACAGCTAGCACTAAATTGGCCCTAGATAAGGGTCGATGGAATTCAGGAGGGGCTTTGATTTGGAGCACTTGGGGGAACACAATGACTCCAAACCAGGGTTCTGATTCAACCGGTGTAACAACCGGTTTGGTGAATGCCTGCTTGGCGCACGTGCAGAGGGTTTGCTACTGACCTTCTCCTGCAATCCTGCACTCTCCCTGTGCATTAAACAGCTGACGCCCAGCAAGAAGCGGCTGAGGTTGAAAACCAGGGAATCAAGGTCAGAATAGAGCCCAACCGGTTCGCTCACAGATGATCCTCGGCGCTACCGGTTTGGCTGAACCAGGCCGAACTGGTAGAATACCACCCCTGCTCCAAACTAATAACTTGCTTAATTCTGCCCTCAGCTGTTCATGTGTCATCTCGTTCAAACAAAGAGTCGTGTTGATTAGGTCAAAAGTCATTGTTTGAGGTAGCTTTGCCTAATTTCTTTAGGAGCTTTCGGTATCTTTTGAGTCTTGAACACGCTAGTAAGACTTCAGGGCATCACTGGTCATTTTCCCACTGGTCAGCCAGTCAGAAACAGATTGGCTATAGCAACTAATCAATGCTTGGGAAAGACGTTCTGAACTACCATAACAGTATGTTTGAGAGGCCTGCTTTTCTCAGTCAACCTTTCACTCTTTCCTTTGGAGGACTGAGTGTACCAAATAGTCAACTGATGTAGAAGTTCCTACAGTAGAGTAGAGTAGACTGGAGTAGTGAGTAAAGTAGAGTAGAGTAGAGTAGAGTAGAGTAGAGTAGAGTAGAATAGAATAGAATAGAATAGAATAGAATAGAATAGAATAGAATAGAATAGAACAGAATAGAATTATATTCTATTGAAAGAATAGAATAGATTTCTTTCAGTTGAAAGAAATCATGGAGGTCTTTTAGTCTACTCCCCTGCTCAAGAGGAGACCCTATATCATTCCAGACAAATGGCTGTCCAGACTATTCTTAAAAAAACCTCCAGTGATGAAGCAACCACAACTTCTGGTGGCAAACTGTTGCACTGGTTAATTGTCCTCACCATTAGGGAGTTTCTCTTCAATTCCAGATTGCTTCTCTCCTTGATTAGTTTCCATCCATAGTTTCTTGTCCTGCCTTCTGGTATTTTGGAAAATAAATTGACCCCTTCTTCTTTGTGGCAGCCTCACAAATGCTGGAATATTGCCTTCATTCCCCAAACATCACTTTTTGGGCTTGGGTGAATATACATATTTCTCGATGTTTTATTAGAAAAGAGAAAATCAGGATTAGGGATGCTTAAGGAATCCTTTTTTTTTTTTTTCATTGCCCTTTCTGCTGTGACATAATCCGTGCCTCCAATAACACCAAAATTTGCATTTTTCTGTATCCTGGCAATGAACTGCTCTGCCGTTTAGATTTATTACAATGCAAAAGAAGAATCATGGATAAGTATGAAATTGCTGAGTTTTGTCGATTCTTAATTTGCCTTTAGGACTTCACGGTTGCTGAGCAGAAAGGGTTTTTTTTTTTTGCAACTATTGCCACTGATTGTTAGCAAAAAAAAAAAAAAGGCTATAGCACACAGATTAGATATTGTTGTTTGTTTGTCCTTGATACATTCCTTTGTTTTTCAATAAACCTTAATTTCCAGCTGGCTGGCTTGGGCAAGTCTAAACTCTTCATCCTTCCATCTGTAAAAATGTTCAATTGTAGTAAGCTCCCTTAAAGGGAGATCAAATTAACATCCTAAAACATATTGCTTTCATATGTTATATGGAGACAACCCAATCGGATCCCCTTGAATATTGTTCCAAACTGTGAATGTCTTCATTTTGTTACATGGCTTTGTTTAATTCCGAAACAAAACATTGCACACAGATGTATACAGCGGTGGGATTCAAACCGGTGTAACAACCAGTTCAGTGAGTGTACCAGTACGCATGCAGCATTTAAAAACCGCTCTAAAAATTTACCTTCTGCTGCAGCCCCGGTGAGTAAAACAGCTGAGGCGTGGCGATCTGCTGTGTCGTGCAAATCAGCTGGACTGCAAAACACGGAAATATATAGGATGGACTAGGGCAGGAGTGGTGGGCGTGGCCAGCTAATCACAGGAACTACTGATTCACCTGAACTGGTCTGAACTGGCTGAATCCTACCTCAGGATGTATACTATGACGAACCTACGCATGCCAGAAGTCGCACGCACAGCCACTTCTGCCAGCACGTGTGAGGTCGCCCAGAAGACCTCCACTGCGCATGCACCACCACCCTCCAGCCAGTTGATTGTTGGGTATCTGCTGTGCATGCATGGGGGACGCACACGTGGGAGATGTGTGTGCATGCACAGAGACATGCAGCGTCCGGGGAGTTGTGTGCGCATGCGCAGAGGCATGTGGTGTGTGTGTGGTCATGCATGCATGCACAGGGGGCGGCGGAGTTGTGCACGCATTGCATCATGGGTTCAGGCAAGTGAGCGCACTTTTGGCAGGCAACGTGGAAAAGGTTAGCCATCACTGCTCTATAAGCTTGACTTCTTAAAGCAAACACAATCTTGGACGCTTAACTTATTTATTTATCGGATTTAGAAACCGCCCGTTTCTCTCACAGAGGAAATTTAATGTTTTGAACAGAAACTTGGAGGCTTGGTCTTCGTTCAAACACTCAGCGTGGCTGGTTGTAGTTGGACTAGTTCAGGGGTGGGATTCTACAGATTCGCACCTATTCGCTAGAACCGGTTGTTAACCTTCTAAGCAGTTCGGAGAACCGGTTGTTAGAAGAAATTACTGGCCTAATCCTGTAAGGAAGGAAACATTCTGGTGTTGCTTACAGAAACTGCCTCTCCGTTAACCCTTATTACATTCTTGGCAGGACTAGACTTCCTGTCTCAGGAACTTCTCTGGCGTTTTTTCCCCCTCCTTTGCTGGTGCTTTGCTTGTGTGGAGTGACCATTCAAAGTTACAATGGCCCTGAAAAAAGTGACTTATGACCGTTTTTCACACTTACAACTATTGCAGCATCCCCACAGTCATGAGAGGCCAGGCAAGGAGATGCGTGCCTCAATGTGAATGATGTTGAGTTGGCCATGCCCAGCCAGTCACATGACCACCAAGCCACGCCTACCAACTAAGCCATGCCCACAGAACCAGTTGTTAAAAAAATTGAATCCCACCCCTGGACTAGTTGATCTCAAGAAGTCACTTTCAACTCACAAAGTCAGTGATTCTGCACTGGCAACCCTGAAGTGTCACAATGTCATTTTTTTCTTTGGGGTATGTTTCCAATACATTTACGCACTCAAAGCAAAGTCATTCGATGCAATTGCTGCTTTGTGAAGGATTGGGTGTTCTGTTGATGTACCTCGTTGGTATCATACAGTAAATAGCCTTGGAGAGTTTTATTTTCTCTCTCTCTCATCTCCTTCAGGCATGCCTTGTTTAGGAAAGGGTTTGAGCGAATCCTTCATGGAATTATTTCTGTTCAAAGTACCATCACGCTACTTTTGTGCAAGAGTTGCTATTTACAGAAGCCTCTTACCAAATTTATTTTTTTTAATTGTGTTTCCTTTGTTTTGCAGAAATGAGGAATAGAGGCAGAAGTTAAAATATTGGAGGACGAGGACGAGGAGGAGAATTAGTAGTAATAATAGGAGGAAGAGGAGGAGAAATGGTAGTAGTAATAGGAGGAGGAGAATTAGTAGTACCGTAGTAATAAGAGGAGCAGGAGCAGGAGGAGAATTAGTAGCAATAAGAAGAGGAGAATTAGTAGAAATAATAATAGGAGGGGGAGGAGGAGAAGGAGAACGAGAAATTGTAGTAGTAAGAGGAGGAGGAAGACAATTAGTAGCAATAAGAAAAGAAAGGAGGAGAATTAGTAATAGTAATAAGCGGAGGAGGAAGAAGAGGAGGAGGAGAATTAGTAGTAGTAATAAGAGAAGAAGAAGGAATTTATTAAGTTTATTATGGATGCCCACTCCATAATAAACATAACTGCTGTGTTTATTATACTTGCACCAAAAGGCAACTTTTAGATATCAAACCCAAAGTACCTGGATCATCCTGTTAAATTTCAAATCCTGATCCTGAAGATCCTGTTCTGATTTCATGTTAGAATTCAAATCTCAGTTTGGATATCAGACTCCTCTTTTGTGGTTCTCATGGATACTGTTAGAAGTACTAACTTGTAATAGAGGAATAAAAATTGCTAAATTTCAGGCAAATAGTGAGACTCTTAAGTATTGCCGCTTTTGATTTTGGAGGATTGTTCGAATTATTTTCACTTCTGGGTTGTGGAAAGGGTTCCTTCCTTCCTTCCTTCCTTCCTTCCTTCCTTCCTTCCTTCCTTCCTTCCTTCCTTCCTTCCTTCCTTCCTTCCTTCCTTCCTTCCTTCCTTCCACAACTGCAAGGCTATCAGATCCATAGTTTCAAAAATATGGACTACCAGTAGATATCAACAAAGAGTAACTCTACCATCTATTGGTTATTCATAATTTTGCGCTCTCTCCTCCCTCCCTCCCTCCCTCCTCCCTTCTTTCCTTCCTTCCTATCACCTTTATTGATCTTCTCTGCACTTTTTCTAATGTCTCAGCATATTTTTTGTATTATGTTCTTTCTGTTTCCTTCCTTCCTTCCTTCCTTCCTTCCTTCCTTCCTTCCTTCCTTCCTTCCTTCCTTCCTTCCTCCATCTCTCTCTCTCTCTTTCTTTCTTTCCCTCCCTCCCTCCCTCCCTTCCTTTCCTTGACAAAATTAGATTACATTTCCAAGACAGACACAGTCAAGCTTGTCCAGTTTCAGATAAATAGGTTTTGGCAAGAAAAGACCTTTCAAATGAAGAATTTTTTAAAAAGGAAGCCCATTTGGAAGATAATATGGGTACTCCTGGCAAGGAAAATTGGCACAAACTGTGCAGACTTGAATTGTGAGCTTAGCAACGTGGCCAGGAGATTCTGATGTATCTGGGGAAATCCTGTTTGTTTGTTCCCTTTTGCCAAAGTGCATAAAGCTTAAGTGTTTCAGAAAGCTTCTGAATTTAATCATGGCCCGTGTTGGGAAAAAAAAATCCAGTTCCAGTTCCAAGCTAGGAATAAAATGAAGGCTGATTGGAAAGAAACATTCTGTTTATTGGTGAACAGGACCAACAAACACATACAGCGTGCAGTTCTGGGACAGCTGACGAAATGGAGTTGAGAATGGGTGGTTTTTATACCTTTTTGGATTCCTATGGGGTCATGTAGGGGTCATGGCTGGCTCTATAGGCAAAAGGGGAAATGAAAATTCTAGGTGTTTTTCTGAGCTAACCTTGTCAACCTTTGGCTTGCTGCTTATCTCAAGTTTCTGTCTGACCCAGTCTTTCTGAATGGATGACCAAATCTGCATTTCTAAAAGCTGGCCTCCTCAGTTTCTGCTTGGGGGCAGGGAGACAAGTTTCTGGTTTCTGCCTCCCTTAAGATTCCCCCACCCCCCATTTCTCCTTTAGGGGAAATATTCTATCCTGACTTTTTTTAATATTTCCCAAAATATTTCATTCTCTAGGCAGGTGGATGGGTGCTGATTTTCTACACCTGTTGTTGGATCTGATTCTAAATATACAGCATCCTTTTCTACCAGAGACAACATTAAATCCTCACTTTCCTACTGGCAGTTTTGAACCAAGAGAAGGCATAAAAACATTTCTCTTTTCAGAAGAGATTTTGGTTGTAAGAATCTTACGTATTGCTTAGTAGAAGCAACCATATTGGTGAACATCTAGTTCTTACATTGTTTCAGGTTCATTTTTCCTCAATACAGGTAGTCCTCGATTTACAACAGTTCATTTAGTGACCGTTCAATGTTACAATGGCTGTCATGCCCCTGTTGGAGTCTGATTCTGAGGAGGAGATCAAACAGCTGACAGGGAGTGGGAGTGTGGCTCCGGTGGCTGTGGCAGAAACTGGGGAAGGGCACAATCCGGTTGGCCATTCAGAGGAAGATCCAGGCCCACCCTCTCTTCATCCTAGGTCACGCAGGGAGGAACGGATAAAGGAGCAACATGGGTTACAGGGGAGAAAGAGGCCCTGATTCCCTTCGTTAGCTGCAGCTGGGAAAACAGGATAAAGAGGGTGTTTGCGCACAGCACCTCGCTGGAAGCAAAGCCTGCATTATCTTTGTTTGTCAAGTCCTATCTGGGTTCTGGCGTCCTCTCAACTGTATGTGTTTCATTATCTTTTGAGTTCTGCAATTCCTTATCCTGCCCTGTCTCGTTAATTGCTGCAACGTGGTTTGTGTTGGTTTTTATTTCTAATTTACATGTACTTTGAGTTCGGATGGAATTTCTTCCCTTTAAAAACTGTTCTTGGGAGAGTTTTTTCTCCATCCGATGATAACTGGACATTGGAGGCCAAGTTGGAGGTATTAAAGGGACTTTACCTACTTTTGTGACTTTGTTACTTTTGTGCCATGCCCTGGGTCATCACAATGGCACTGAAAAAAGTGACTTACAACCGTTTTTCACACTTGCAACAGTCCCACGGTCCCATGATCAAAGTTCGGACATTTGGCAAGTGACTCATATTTATGATGGTTGCAGTGTCCCGGGGCCACCTGATCTCCTTCTGACAAGCAAAGACAATGAGGAAGCCAGATTCACTTAACAACCATGCTGCTTACTAAAATAACTGGAGTGACTCACTTAACAACCGTGGCAAGACAAGTCGTAACATGGGGCAAAATTCACTTAACAGCTGTTTCACTTAGCAACAGAAATGTTGGGCTCAATTGTGGTCATAAGTCGAAGTCTGCCTGCACGGGTAGGCCTCAACAGGCGCATAATAGAGCAGAACGTTTCCATTGCTAAGCAAAACGGTTGTTAAGTGAGTTGTGGACTATTTTACAACTTTTGCCACTGTTGTTAAGTGAATCATTGTTAACTGAATTATGTGGTTGTTAAGTGAATCTTATTAAGTGAAATACAAGGGATGTGGTGGCTCAGTGGCTAAGATTCTGAGCTTGTCGATCCGAAAGGTCGGCAGTTTGGTGGTTCGAATCCCCAGCGCTGCGTAACGGAGTGAGCTCCGGTTCCTTGTCCCAGCTTCTGCTGACCTAGCAGTTCGAAAGCACATAAAAATGCAAGTAGAAAAATAGGGACCATTTTAGTGGGAAGGTAACAGCATTCCATGCGCCTTTGGCATTTAGTCATGCCGGCCACATGACCACAGAGACGTCTTCGGACAACACTGGCTCTTCGGCTTTGAAAAGGAGATGAGCCCCCTAGAGCCAGAAACGATTAGCACTTATGTGCGAGGAGAAACTTTACCTTTAACATCTCCTTGGTTGGCGCATTAGTAAAGAGTGACACAAATCAAAACTGACCATCTTCCCCCCCGGGCATTTTTGTACAGGTGTGCTTCCTATTGATCGTGAGTTTGTGCAATGTTCCAGAGGAGACGGGTAATTTTTATTTGCTTGTCAATTTGTTTATTGGCTTTATCTTTATGGTAATCAAGGGGTCTCTCTGTGGTTTCCAGAACCCATTAATGAAAAAATAATAATAATAAGGCATCTACCACATGAACAATAAAACAGTAATATAGTAAATGAAACATAGCATATAATATCCAGGGATCATGTGACCCTGAGACACTGCAACCATCATAATTACATGCCAGTTGCCAAGCATCCGAATTTTGGTCACGTGGCCATGAGGACGCTGCCACAGTCGTAAGCGTGAAAAACGTCACTTTTTTCCCAGTGCCGTTGTCCCTTCCAAATGGTCACTGAATGAACTGTTATAAGACAAGAACAACATAAGAAGGTCCTTATCTGAAGTGAGGAATGTCCAGTTGGCACACTAACTCAGTGTTCCCCAAACTTGTCAATTTTCAGACTTGTGGACTTCAACTCCCAGAATTCCTCATCCAGCTATGCTTGGATGGAGAATTCTGGGAGTTGAAGTCCACAAGTCTTAAAGTTGCCAAGGTTGGAGAGCTCTGAGGTAAATTTTATTTATTTGTTTGTTTGTTTGTTTATGTATGTATTTATGTATTTATTTTGTCAAGCAATTATAAGATAGCAGGTATAAGTATAAACATAGTTATGGATACATGAAATGGATACATATAAGAAAAATAAAGGAAATAAAAATAAAAAAGAAACAATAGGACAGGGACAGTAGGCACGTTGGTGCGCTTTTGCACGCAGTGGTGGGATTCAAAAAGTTTTACCACCGATTTGGTGGGCGTGGCTTGGTGGATGCGCTTTGTGCGCCTTCACACACTTTGCATGCACGCCTGTGCCAAATGCGCACTTTGAGCAGGTGCAGTGGTATTCCAACTTACTTCCCGCAAGCCTGCACTCTCCCAGTCGCTGTTGTGCTCTGCTGTGGTGCACACAGCAGCTGCACTTCAAAAGCAGAGGATAAAGGTGAGTATAGGAGCCCAGGTGTGTGGGTGGGCCTAACAGCAGAGCGGCGGAGAAAATTGGTTTGGTTTCCGCTGCTCATCCCCAGCAGAACCAGGCCAAACCAGTAGAATACCACCGCTGGAAGGACATCATGGTACCTTGTTAACTCAAGCTTCTTGCATATAAAAAAATCCTGATAGCTGGTATTTCAAGAGCTAAATTTTAGGGCTAAACAGCTTGTTTGGCAAAGTGAAAAGCTTTGTGGTGCACACACGCATTTTCTTCAAATGTCATTTTCCGGGGAGTCTGAAATCTGTAATTTTGCAAGGACTTTTAAAAGCCAGGGTGTGCTCAATGTTGAAAAGGTTCATTGGAGAGCCTCTGATTAAGCTTGTTCCCTCGCTTTCTATCTTTAGCAGCTGAGCACACCCACTTTTCAAATTTAGGTGTCGCCAGCGTTGAGCTGATTCAGTCTGAACCATACATAAATAAATTCTTGCAGCCGACGTGGATAGTGATCAAGCCAGGCCCATTGTCCTTGTCATACTTTCAATTCCATTTCATGGTCCAAAAACGTTGCTGCCAGCTCAAGCTGATTTCTTAAGTGCTTTGCTGTTTAATTCTTTTAGAGCAATCGGGGCTTCAATGACATTGCCAGATATTTCGTGGCCCAAGACAATTGGAAGGTTTTAAGCAGGCCTGTCTTGCTTTTTGCTTTTGCTATGATCTTAAAAGTTCTTGTAGCTATGGGTGGATAAATGAGATTGTTTCCAGGGCACAGTTAAGGACCAATAACCCAAAGGTCCGGGACAACATTTCCACCAGTGGTGGGATTCCAAAAATATTTTATTACTGGTTCTGTTGATGTGGCATAGTGGGCATAGTGTGATTTGGTGGGTGTGGCTTGGTGGGTGTGGCAGGGAAAGGATACTGTAAAATCTCCATTCCCATCCCACTCTAGGGGAAGGATACTGCAAAATCCCCATTCCCTCCCCACTGCACTAACCTGCTTTCCAGCTCCGTTCTCCTGTGCAGGGCAACCAAAGAAGACCCAGCCGATCAGCTGGGACTCAGTGGGAGGCAGAGAATAGATGGGGGCGGGGCAAGTCAGAGGTGGTATTTGCTGGTTCTATGAACTACTCAAAATTTCCACTACTGCTTCTCCAGAACTAGTCAGAACCCATAGAGGCTACCATATCTGAGTTGCAAAATTAGGAGTGACCAATAGATGGTAGCAATGAGTTATGGAAAATTTGTTTTTTGTTGACATCTACTGGTGGCCCACAGTTTTGCAAATATGGATCTGATCGCCTTGTAGTTGTAAAAGGAAGGAAAGGAGGGAGGGAGGGAGGGAAAAGGACGAGGAGGGAGAGAGGAAGGGGAAGAGGAAAAGGGAAGGAGGGAGGAAAGAAGGAGGGAAAGAAGAGGGAGGAAAGGAAGGAAGGGGGAGGAGGGAGGGAGGAAGGGGAAGAAAAAAATGGAGAGAGGAAGGAAGAAGAGAAAAAAGAAAGAAGGGAAGAGGGATGGAGGGAAGGAAGGAAGGAAGGAAAAGGAGGAGGGAGGAGCCAGTCGTAAGTCACTTTTTCCAGTGTTGCTGTAACTTTGAATTGCCACAAAATGAATGGTTATAATCGAGCAATACCTGTACAATATCTACAGAGATTCTCAGTCTTCCAGTCATGGTTGTCCCAAAGGTGCTTTCTCCAAAGGCCACTGGACTTTCTCAGTTTTTCCTTTAAGCTTCTTGGTTGAGAAGCAAAACGTCTTCGCGGAAAAACCAAGGTAGAGCAGCTGCCTTTTGAGAAAGTGCCTTTGGGACGACCTGTACAATCTGTAATTCAGCATTGGAATTTGCTACCAAGTGATGTGATGCTAGCTACCTGCCCCCTAGCTGACTTCCAAAAGGGATGGACCAAGTCTTGGAGGCTCAAGGGCAGGGGGATTGGATCTGATGGCCATATTTTGAGGTACTACAGAGATTCCTTGTGCATTGCAGTGATTGGCCGCTGCGAGAAGAGACAGCTAGACTAGACGGGCCAAGATCTAACCAAACAAGGTGTGTCTAGTCCCCTGAGCTAAACTTCTAGATCAGTGATGACTAACCTTTTCAGCACCAAGTGCCCAAAGCATGTCCGTGCGTGCGCAACCCAAAATGCAACACATGAGTGCCCCCCACATGTGCACCCTGCCCCCCACATATGTGCCCCCATGCCCCTGCGCATGTGTCAACTCATAAAACATTTTGTATGCACGTTTTATAGTTGTCAACAGAAAGAAGGGGGAGAGTTTCAAAGAGCAGGTGGCAGTGTGGAATCGAAAGTACATTCCATTCATATTTTCTTCAAAGACTGATTAGATGACTTCTGCCATGCAAAAATCTAACTGGAGAACATGATTGATGACTCTTGGCTATGGATGTGTTTTGTTGGCTGATACACCCGGGGCGGGGGGGGGAACAGGATCAAGGGTGACAGTGAATTACATGTCTCGGAGTTGGCTAAGCCCAGGCTAATGCTGGAATGTTAATTTCCAATAAATCCTTTTGGTTTTGGGAGTGTGGCTCATAATTTAATTGGAGTAACTGCCAGAAACCTGACAGCATGTAAATGCAACCCCCGTGTGTACTCCCCCCCCAACATGCACCTGCATGGCAGAGACCCAAAGACCAGCTGGCCGGCAGGAGGCACATGCGAGCATGCACAGCAGAGCTGAACTGGGGTGATGGCTCGCGTGCCCAGAGAGAGGGCTCTACATGCCACCTCTGACACGCGTGCCATAGGTTTGCTGTCCTGGTTCTAGATCTACAAGAGGATCTTTAACAATGTACAGCCCGAAGGTCTGATGCTTAAATGTCAGCTGTTGCTGCTGCTGAAATGAAAATTGTGTTCATTTCCTCAGTTTCTTTTCCATTCCATGCTTAAATGACCAATGACAATCTTTGACAGCGTTTCTTTTGAGAACATAGCATTCTGTTTCCTAATGTCTCAATCCCTCTCCATGGGATCCAGCTACATTTCTTTCTTAATGTGGAGAAATTACTACGTGACTCTTGACTCTTGCCAGTAGGGCTCCTGTAGCATTTGTCATCCATTCTACTTTTTTTTGCAAACAGCTCACATTCATTTCACTCACGCACACCCGGAGACCTACTAGCTGAGTAAAAGACTTATTATTAAAGGAATATATATTCAGCCAGGATGTGTGAGAACAACACGATTAAACAGGACTGTGCGGTACTTTAGATTCGGAGGGGGGAAAAAAACCAAAAAGGCACTTTGCCACTTGTTTGGCTTTTTAAGAGAGCAACAATCTCATGCAGTGGTGTGTCCTCCTGATACCCTTTTGGATATAAAGTGCTGCATACGTATAGAATTTAATGCTCTCCAGAATGGCAAGAAGACCAAATAAGGATAAGTCTATTGATGTCAATGAAGGTTCTTCCAGGTAGAGTTGTCTGGAAATTGAATCATGGCAACTGGACTTCTTTTCTTGTTGGTTCAAAAAAGAATAATGAAATAATAGAGTTGGAAGGTATCTTGGAGGTCTTCTAGTCCAGCCCCCTGCTCAAGCAGGAAACTCTATAACATCTCAGACAGGTGACTGTCCAGTCTCTTCTTAAAAACTTCCAGTGTTGGAGCATTTACAACTTCTGGAGGCAGATTGTTCCACTGATAAATTGTTCTCACTGTCAGAAAATTTCTCCTTAGTTCTAGGTTGTTTCTCTCCTTGATTAGTTTCCATCCATTAATTCTTGTCCTGCCTTCAGGTGCTTTGGAGAATAGCTTGACTCCCTCTTCTTTAGGGCAGCCCCTCAAATACTGGAAGACTGCCATCATGTCTCCCCTCATCCTTCTGTTGATTAAACTAGACCTACCCAATTCCTGCAACATTTTTCACATGTGTTAGCCTCCAATCTTTTAATATTCTTCGTTCCTCTTCCCTACACTTATCTCAACATCTTTTTTGACATTGTGGCAACCAAAACTGGTTGCAATAATCTTGCCGGCATTTCATTACCCAATTGGGTAATATCATCAAGATGATCTTCTTCTTCTTCTTCTTCTTCTTCTTCTTCTTCTTCTTCTTCTTCTTCTTCTTCTTCTTCTTCTTCTTCTTCTTCTTCTTCTTCTTCTTCTTCTTCTTCTTCTTCTTCTTCTTTCTTCTTTCTTCTTCTCCTTCTCCTTCTTCCTTCTTCTTCTCTTCTTTCTCCTTCTCCTTCTCATCATTCTCCTCATCATCATCTTCATCATCTCATCACCCCACATATACCCTTGAACATCTGAACAAGTTAAAATTTTCTGGCAAAAGAAAAACCAGAAGACTCTTAGCTGCTAATAGCTGATTTGTAAAACTGTGAGTACATCCTCTAATAATTAGTCATTTTACTGCTCAAAGATTTGCCCTTACATACATGAATATATATGAATTCTATCTATCTATCTATCTATCTATCTATCTATCTATCTATCTATCTATCTATGTCTATCTATCTCATCATTATCATTGATTGATTGATCAATTGATTGATCTATCTATCCATCTATCTCTATCATCATTAGTAGGCATTGTTTGTAATTCAGACTGAGTTTCATGGTTCACACACAGACACACATACAGACGTACACACATATATGCATACACACACACACACACACACACACACACACACACACCTGTACTTTGCTGTGCTTCACTATACCTGTGCTTCACTATGAAACTATGTGATCCGGCTTAGTTTTTGGGGAGGAAAATAAGGGGAAAAAATTATGCCTCTGCCTACCAGCATCCATCGGTATTCATCTGGCTAGCGTCCTGTCAGTGTGTGAGAGAGTTGAGGGCTGTTTGGAAACTAAAACATGGCAACTGAAACAGTATTTGCTGTGTAAGCAAGAAGGAAACAGCAAGGAACCTGGGCGTGGCTTAGCTCAACTATTCTGTACTAAAGCTGGTTGCTGCTCTGAAACTGAAACTCCTCCTCCTCTGCTTGTGTTTTGCATTTGGAAGAGATTTCTTTTCAGGTGGGGAGGGGGAGTAGAACTCCTTAGCATCAGAGCATGTTAATAATAATAATAATAATAATAATAATAATAATAATAATAATAATAATAATAATAATAATAATAATAATATAGGAAATACTAATGCTCTGATGGTCATTTTGAAAAATCCTTTCTTAGTGAGCACCTAGAAGCCAAGAGGAACATACATGCCAAATTTCAAGTATGTAGGCTTTACGGTTCTGGAGATTATTCTGATGATGCGTGAGTGGTATTTTGCTTTTATATAGATAGAAGATATATATTCCATGAGTCACTTTGAGAGAATTTTATCCCTGTAGGATGCCTTCTGAAAAATGGATCAATAAATAAGCCGCAAAGATGTTCTTTTTATAGAGCAAATACAGCTGCTCAGACCCATACATTGGCCAGACCATTGATCTACCTAGTTTGAGACTATCCATCCAGTACTAATAATAGCTATCTGAAGTTGTTTCTGGCCAAAAATATGTCGTAATTGTTTCAGCAAACTGGTTGGACATAGGATTTGGTCTGGATGCCTGATGAATGTGTGAGGTGATTTCTACAAAGGAAAGTAACAGATCCATAATCCAGGTAGTCCTTCACTTAACCGTTTGTTTAATGATCGTTTGAAGTTGCAATAGCACTGAAAAAAGGGACTTACGCCTGTTTTTTCATACTTACAACCATTGCCGCATTCCCCTTGGTCATGCGAATTTTTGGAGGCAAGTCCTTCCTTTTCATCAAAAAGACCTTACAGTTCTCTTCAGATCAATATAGAATCGTTTTTTTCCCCCCCTTTCAAACTGGATTTGCTGGGTGATCTCTCCATATGATAGCGTTTTCCTATCTGTGATATAAAGACTCTTATTGTTGATTGATTTTGGATGCTCTGATTCCCAAGACAGTTAATATCAAGAAGTTGATGTTAAGGTCAAGAAATGAGACGACTCAGACATCAAAGGCCTGTTTTTGTTCCCTCAGGCTACGAACTAACGTTTTGAAGTGTGTGCCTTTATGTGAATTTTAGTAATTCACTGAGTGTTTTACTCCCAGGGCTATTATCACCATATTCTGATTTTATAAAACTATTGTTATTTTAACTTCTATGCTGCCCAGAGTAATTTATGAGTTTGACAAACTCAAAAAAAAAGGGGGGGGGGCGAAGAAATTTTACAAAAACAAAACAAAGAGAGACAAAACATTAGAAAAGAAAAAAACAACACAGGATAAAAATATACAAATACATACACAAACAAACACCCACATATATTTATAATCTCCCCGTTCTGATAACTGTATCAGAACAATATTAGTTGGTTGAATCAGGCCCCCAATTTATAAATTTCTACCTCTATTGGCAAACAATTTGACCTGCCACATATCTATCAACCACATATAAAGGCAAAATAGTTAATAAAATTCCAAATCTCTTTTCCAACTTTTTTCTAGTAATCCTGAAAGTAAAAAAAAAAAAAACAGGTTTCAATTTTATGTTAGTGAAGCATCCATTTATTCTTAGATTTCATGGGGAAAATAGTTTGTAGCTATTTAATGCAGGTACCTGAAATTTGCAGTTAGCTGGTTTGTGGTGAAGTTTCACTATTGCACTTAGCACTTAGACTTATATAGGTAGTCCTCAACTTATGACCACAATGAAGCCCAATATTTATGGTGTTAAGTGAAAAAAATCTTTTCGTTTCTCGTTTTATAGTACAAATACCAATTTGTAAGGTGTTGAGACTCTAGAAAGAGTGCAGAGAAGAGCAACAAAGATGATTAGGGGACTGGAGGCTAAAACATACTGTGGAAATAAATATCCATCTGGTTCAGTTCCAAGCTGGGAGGAAAACACTGGAAATAAAATTGAGGCTGGAGGCTGATTGGAAAGAAAGTCAATTTATTGATAAAGCAGAACCAGCAACCACATGTGATTCTGGGCAGCTGACAAAATGGAGTTGAGAGTGGGTGAGTTTTTATACCTTTTTGGGGCTTTGTATTTGAGCTTCCTGTTCCTGTGCAAGAAGATATTGTTTAGTATTCTATTGACTGTTGTCAGATTCCTGTGGGGTTATGTGGGGGTCATGGCTGGTTCTATAGGCAAAAGAGAAAATGCAAATCCTAGGTGCTTGTCTGAGCTAAGTTTGGTTGAAGTTTGGACTGCTCTGAGGGTGATGCAATGAAGGTTTGTGTTCTGAAAGGGTGTTGGGCAATTCCTATTGTGGCTTAATGGCTTTTGTCCTGTTTTGGCTCTTGGGTTGAGGGTATTTGCTTATGAATAGAGCTATCTGGATACTTGTCTTCTGTCAATAAGCTCTTTATCTCTTAAGTGCTGACATCTGCTGTGGGCTATTAAGGAAAGTGGGGGTTGCTTTCTCCCTCTAAATAACATGTTTCTCCATTTAGGGAAATATAATATTCTGCCTTTTTAATATTTCCCAAAATGTTTCATTCTTCTGGGAGGCGGTGTCTTCCCACAATATGAAGAACAGTTGCAGGAACTGGGCATGGCTAGTCTAGTGAAGCAAAGGACCAGGGGAGACAGGATAGCAGTCTTCCAATATTTGAGGGGCTGCCTCAGAGAGAAAGGGGCCAAGCTATTTTCCAAAGCACCTGAAGGCAGGACAAGAAGCAGCGGATGGAAGCTAATCAAGGAGAGAAGCAACTTAAAACTAAGGAGAAATTTCCTGACAGAACAATTAATCAGTGGAACTACTTGCCTCCAGAAGTTGTGAATGCTCCAACACTGGAAGTTTTTAAGAAGAGATATTTGTCTGAAATCATACAGGGTTTCCTGCTTGAACAGCGGGTTGGACGAGAATATATTTAAGGTCTCTTCCAACTCTGTTATTTTGTTATTCTGTTAGATATTGGGGATATTGGGTAGTCCTCAACTTACAACAGTTCATTTAGTGACCATTCAATGTTACAACAGCAGAGAAAAAGTGACTTCCCACTGTTTTTCACGCTTACAACCATTGCAGTATCCCCGTGGTCATCTGATCAGGTGCTTGGTTCATATTTATGATGGTAGCATTGTCCCGGGTTCCCTTTTTGCGACCATCTCACAAGCAAAGTCATTGGGGAAGCCAGAAATTCACTTAACAAATGTGTTCCTAACTTAACAACTGCAGTGATTCACTTAAGAAATGTGGGAAGAAAGGTCATAAAATGGAGCAAAATTCAGCTTAGAACTATCTCATTTAGCAACAGAAACTTTAAGCTCCGTTCTGGCGATAAGCAGAGGGACTACCTGCATTGTTGCATGAAGTAGTTTCATTTGTGTTTCTATTCTGGTTTTTTCTTTTTTCTAATATAGTTCCTTTTCATGTTGACGATTTTATTCAGATCAAGGAAGGAATTACTTCCCTGCGGTTTGACTTCAAATCTCTGCTTTTTCAAAAGACTAGTTGATGGTTAAATGCTCCTTTGCCTGAGTACTGGCTTGGAACTGAGCAAGATTAGAGTGATTCAGTGTTTGAAAAGGTGTTTCAAAAGCAAATAGAAATATGGAATGAGTCAGTGGCATATTGTTTCTACTTCTGTCTCTGGATTGTGCTGCCTTGCCTCCCGATTAATTATTGGGTCTTTTTCTTGCTGGGTACGGTTTGCTTCAATATTGCCAATTCAGTTAATTAAAGTTGAGGGGAATGGCTTTTGATTAGACAACGTACAATTGAGAAATGATTTAAGGAAACCTTCAGAGGACAAAAATAGTATATAGAAAGCTTGCAATGTACACATAAAGAAGGTAGATGTGAAGAATTTTGCTCCCTTTAACTAATGGAATGACTTCCAGAGGTGTCGGTGTACAACGGGATATCAAAATGGCGGCCCAGGGGCCGGAGGTGTCACGCACAGGCTACGCCCACCCCAGCTTCACAAAGGGGAAAACCATCGCGAAACGTCACATGACGGCAACGTGACGTGGCAAATTTGACACCTGTTGTGGCACACTGGCGGCTAGCGGAGCTGGCAGCAGAGTCGGACAGTGAGGAGGTTGGGGAGGAATCTGGGCCAGTGCTGGAGTCTGAGGAAGGCTCGGATGAGGGCTCTGCATCAGAGGTAGAGATGGGGCCAGAGTAGGCTGGCAGTTATCATCTGCCTTCGGAGTCAGACAGCAGTGAGGCAGGGGATCAGCTGGAACCGGTTCCCCCCAAAAAGAACAATTACGAACTAAGGGTCGAGGTGGGAGTAAGGCCATAGGTGGATGGTGAATGGCCCCTCCCATAGGGATTAAAAGAGGAGCAAAAGGGGAGGGGGCTTTTGCAGGAAACAATTCGTTCATTTCAGCCGTGTGAAGATCTGTCTGTGCATCTCAGAGACTCTGTGCTGAGTCCTTCCTTGTCAGCACTGCGTTTGGAAATATTTACTTGGCAGCTCTCCAAGCTAGATAAGGTCTGTGCTCCTAATTACACCCTTGAAAGACTGTTTGCCGGGCCTTTGGCTGAAAGTGAATGCAAGAAATTCACCTTTGTTTAATACAAGGGGATTTGCCAGGACAAAGAGTTTGCTTAGTGCTTTTTGGGGAAGCCGAGGTCAGAACAACACCCATGATGTACAACCTCTTCTCCAAAGCACCTGTAGTCCTTGACTTACATCAGTTCCTTTAGTGACTGTTCAATGTTACAACAGCACTGGAAAACATGGCAAAAAAATGGGGAAACCAGATTCACTTAACGACTGTGTTACTAATTTAAGAAGTAGGTATGTGTAGATAGGAATACTATTGAATATATGGCAGGTATATATATTCTGCAGAAATGTGCTGCAGGTATATATTTATGTATGTATGTTGCATGTGTATATGTGTGTTGTGTATGTGTTTGGGTAGATATATACTTTCTCTTGAAAGCAGGCAATAGAATTTCATTTTTAACATGGGTCAGTGTGCTCACACTAAAAAATGACAAAAGTTATCTATCTTATCCTCTCTCCTCTTTATCTCTTATCTCACCTCTCCTCTCTCATCTCATCCCCTCCTCTCCTCTCTCCTCTCTCCTCTCTTATCTCTTATCTCACCTCTCCTCTCTCCTCTCTCATCACATCCCCTTTGCTCACCTCTCTCGTCTCCTCTCCTCTCTTACCTCTTATCTCTCCTCTCTTATCTCATCCCCTCTCCCCTCTCCTCTCTTATCTCATGTCTTTCCTCCCCTCCCCTATCCTATCCTATCATCTTATCTCCTCCTCTCCCCTCTCGGAACTTGGATAAATCATTGGCAGCTGGTATAATGAGGTAGTGTTTTTGTCTATAACCTTATCTATTTTGATTTCAGGAAATGAACAAAAATCAGACTTGGGAAATGTACCTGTCTTTTTTAGGGCTATGTATCATAAGGCAAGATTAGTATTTAGTGCTTGCACAAAATTGGATTCCACGGTGTTCTCTCTATAGATTTCAAAGTGTTATTGGAAAGGTCAGCAAGTAAAATAGTTCTGTCATTATTAAAGGTGAAGGACCATTAAATTGCAAGGGTTGAAGTAATAGCCACTTGAAAAGCTTCCTCAAAACCCGTAGGACTTGTACAATATATGACTTTGGAGTCATCTTGCATTGCAGTTAAAAACAAAATTTTGCCTACATTTCAGGAAGACATTCAGATAAAAATCTTTCCTTCCTTCCTTCCTTCCTTCCTTCCTTCCTTCCTTCCTTCCTTCCTTCCTTCCTTCCTCTTCTTCTTTTCCTCCTCCTCCTGCAGTTATTCTGCCTTTTTATATTTACTAAAACAATGGTTAAACCTTTTAGCTTTTTTGAAGTCCAGCCTATTAAAAAATTTTCAGCCAAATCTCACTGTTCGCATAATATGAAGTAAAAAATTGAGCATCCTGTTATCTAGTGGTTACACAATTCTTTTGAACTTACTCTTTCAAGGAAAAAAAAGATTTGTTTAAAACTTTCGTGCCTGGAATCATATTGTATTCATCCTTGACCTCACAGTAATGCTCCTTTTACGATGTTGTGGTTTACTAACCTTGAAAAGATAATGGTAACGACAGGAACAATATCATGCTGTTATGTACAACGGAACTGATCTATATATGAATGGAATGTTTCCTCAGAATGAAGGAGCAATCAACTTCTGTATGAATCTGATTGCTCATTAACTAGAGTGATGATTGATAGGTCTGGATACAGCTGAACTCTATGCTTTGTAGCTGCAAAAATTAAAATTGAGTTGGAAGTGCTGGTTGAGGCAAATGCATCCAAGTATCTGCTTTATTGAAGGATCTGATTTCTGCTTGAATACCGATACAGATTAACAGAGTTGAGACGATCTTGTAGGTCATCTAGTCCAACCCCCCGACCAAGCAGGAGACCCTACCTCATTTCTGACAGATGGCAGTCCAGTCTCTTCTTGAAAGCTTCCAGTGATGAAGCTCCCACAATTTCTGAAGGCAACTTCTGTTCCCTTGGTTGATTGTTCTCACTGTCAGAAAATTTCTCCTTATTTCTAGGTTGAATCACTCCTTCTTCAGTTTCCATCCATTATTCCTTGTCTGGCCTGCAGGTGCTTTGGAGAATAGCGTGACCCCCTTCCTCTCTGTGGCAGCCCCTCAAATATTGGAAAACTGCTATCATGTCTCCCCTGGTCCTTCTCTTCCCTAGACTAGCCATGCGCAGTTCGTGTATTTTAACCTCCAGTCCCCTAATCATCTTGGTTGCTGTTCTCTGCACTCTTTCTAGAGTCTCAACATCTTTTTTATAGTGTGGTGACCAAAACTGGATGCAATATTTTAGGAGTGGTCTTACTAAGGCTTTATAGAGTGGTATTAGTACCTCCCTTGATCTTGATTGTTTCCCTCTGTTAATGCAGCTTTGGATGGCATTGGCTATATTGGCTGCCACCGCACACTGTTGGCTCATATTTAATTGGTCGTCCACTAAGACCCCCTCTCACAGTTACTGCTATTACGGATAATTTCATACGTCTAATGAAAGGATCAAATTTCTATGGATCACTTGTTCCCCTGCTAAACTACTCTTCATTTTAGAAAGTGGGTATGTGTAAGGGCGTAGCATTTAGCAATAGCAATAGCACGTAGACTTATATATCGCTTCACAGTGCTTTACAGCCCTCTCTAAGTAGTTTACAGAGTCAGCCTCTTGCCCCCAACAATCTGGGTCCTCATTTTACCCACCTCGGAAGGAGGGAAGGCTGAGTCAATCTGGAGCTGGTCAGGATTGAACTGCTGGCTGTGGGAATGCACAGTTAGTTAGCCTGCAAGGCTGCATTCTAAGCAACGCATCACCTGTGGTTTTCTATCTAAATAGAATCTGACATCCCACCACCCCCCACTTTTAAAAATTATTCTTATTCTGTGGTCACTTTTTATGATTACGAATCTTGATCGTATTCTCGGTGCCATCTACATTAAAATGAACATTTGCAGAAAGTGTGTTGGATGATTGAGTTAGCTACCACAGATCTTGGTTTTTGGCGTGGAAGATTATTTTTCTTGCTAACTAACAACAAGTTGGCAAGTTGTCTTTTAGGTGACAGTTTCCGAAAAGGACAACTATAATTTTTTGTGATATATCTGGAAGGACAAACCATGGCATGCGATTATGGAGGTGGAAACTATAACTTGTACAATTGCACCAGGTAACAGGTTTGGGTGGTATGGTGGTTTGACATTGAAATGAGACACAGGGAACTGTCTCTGAGAAAAATGCCAACCCTGAGAGAACTCAGGTAGCAGTATTTATTGAGAAAAAACACAAGCAAAATACAGTCTGCATATTCAGAAAACAATGACCTCAACAGGAGATTACTTCACCAGCATGAGAACACACAATCTTGGAAAGTCCCAGATGTTACCTTGCTAGGATGAGATCATACAGCCACGGAAAGTCTCATGGGAAAGTTTGGAAAGTCCCATGAGAAAGCACAACTGTGTACCTTGTACCTTGAACTTTCACCCATTTTCCTATTCCTTCTAAACTGGCAGAATCAAAACAGAATGAGGCACTCTGAGCAAAGATACTCCTACCCCCACCAAGAATGCCCACATCTCCTAGACTTACTGCTAGTTATACAAAGGCCTTACAGAAAATGATAAAATGATTAATAAAATATATTACCACATTCCCTCCTTTTTATTTATTCAAAGATAGGGGTGTTTTAGTGGCATAGTACACAGTTCCCTCATGACCTGATCCCTCACGCCGGAAGACTGAGGTACACATTTGTAATAGATTAGGAATACATTGAATAAAACAACATAATAAGATACATATAGCAATAATAATAACAACCCCTTGCAATAAGGAGGCGAAACCATGATCCATCAGGAAGCCAGGACCACAGACTGTCCCAGAATGATGCATTAAACCCATCGGCTCCAGATTGATGCTGAGCAATACGATCTTCCATGTCCTGAACAGTCTTTGTAATGTTTGGCTCATAATTATGTATAAAAACACAACAATGTGAATGAATTAAAGCACAAACTCCTCCTTGAGCAGCTAACATAATATCTAAAGCATATCGATTTTGCAAAGTAACTGTACGAATTTCAGACATTTCTACATTCATCATCTTAATATTCTTTATAGTATCATTAAACATAGCAACAGTAAAATTATTTAAAATATGAATATCCCTATAGTTCATAGCAATTCCCAAAGGTGGGATAAGACCTCGAGAAATTTGTGTCCATAGATTACCTCCCATGGCTAGGATCTGGAATTGCTCTGTTGTAGCACAAGACAACTGTTTTCTCCAGGTTGCATTCTTTATTAAATCTTTTTTTCCTCAAAAGGCACTCCATGCAATGTTAGTCCTTCTCCCACTCTCCCAGGAAGGTGCATACACAACCAACAATTGGTGATGTTCAAGTTTTTGGCAGTTGTGCGCAAATCTTTAATGTAATTATTATCGGTCCACAAATCATCGCCCAAATCTCCGGCACGCTGAACATGCTGTCGCTGCTCTCTCCGCACCCGAGCAGCCCAGGACAGATTAGGCAGAATCAGCAGGATCAGGAACCACAGATGCGCCATCCTGCTGTTCCGAAACTTCCTTCACAGGTGCCTGCGAATGATCAGGCTGAACACACCGACCAGGAACCCAACGAATTTGACCAAGATGTTCAACTGCTGCATAACCACGTCCCCACGTTATCAGCTCAGCAGGAACCCATGCTGGATCTGGAAGGAACCGCACCAACACCCGAGGTCTCACCGCATCTGTAGAAGGAGAAGAAAAATGCCTGCTGGCCGCTACCGCAGGGGGTTACCAGACAAATTTAAAAAATTTAAAGTATACAAAGCTAGATTTAATTGATCTTGAATGCGGAAGCCCCAGGAGCTTCCTCCTTTTTATTTAATTTAGTCAACATGGTCTTGAGTAAGTATCCACAGTCACATGTATATATTTCCAGGGCGCAAATGATGGATATTGAGTAACATCCATTTGCCAAATCATTGAAGGTTTCAACCCTCTGGGGTTAACTCCCATAGGGATAGTTGTGCCCTGCTTTGAACAAGTTGGACATTGTTGAATTATGGCAGCAGCTTCTGCAGTAGTAAGTTTAAATTGCTGTGCCAATGCTTTAGCGTTTGATGAAAATAACTATGACTGTCCCATGGCTGGACAGTGAGGACTGAAGTTACAGCACTGTCAGCTTTGGCATTACCTTGTGATAAAATTCCAGGCAAATTACTATGACTACGAATGTGAGCAACAAAACACACATTCACACGCTGCTCCAAACATCCTTGTAACAACAAAAGCAATCTTAAAATATCAGGTGATATTCCAGGAGACAAATAAGAACCTGCTACAAAGGGTAACAAATTATACACATACAATGAATCCACTATTAAATTAAAATCCTGATTGTGAAAATTTTGAAAAGCCAAAACTACAGCAGCAAGTTCTGCCTGCTGGGCAGACTTCTGCTCTGATGTCACTTTTGTATGCCAAATTCCAGATTTATCTTTCCAAACACAAGCACCAAAAACTTTCCCTCCATCAGTAAAAATTGTAGGAGCATCTGATATGCCCAATGGTATCCTTTCTTACATTTCGGGCACACTGATTTAGGACGAACACCCTGTCCCATTGATCTCTTATTTTGCTGACTTTGACCTCCTCCAGGAGCCCGACATTGCGCTTAAAATGTCCAGGCTTCCCACAATTGAAACAATTCCCCTTTGAGCATGTCCTCTTTGTAAAGCCAGAGCTAAAGTTTCCATGTTAAAAGACTGACTCCCAACCTTCCTACATGCATTAATCAAATCTGCGATTTCTCTCTCTCCACTTGCTACCAGTGGATTTAAAATCTTTTGCAATCTGTGTTAGCTTGTTCTACTGCTAACTTAAAAAAGCAACTCTTTCTGGGCGAATTGATTATCAATTTGTCTTTCAATAGCCAATTTCAGTCTGCTAATGAAATTTTCATAGGGTTCATTGTTCCTTGTTTGATGTTAGTAAGGTCTTCTCACCACCTTAGCCATCAGGGAGAGACCCTATGGCTTGAAAAATTATTTGTGGGAGAAGAATGAACCCTTCCTCAGGCATACCATCTCTCTGTTGTTCCACTGTTGTAAAATTACCAGCTCCGTAAAGCTGATCTGGGGTAACATTTGCTGTTCCCCTCTGGACTGCCAGCTGTCTCCATTTCTGATCTAACACCAAATATTGAGCTGGAGTTAAATCATATTCAACAGAGCTTTCCAGTCAGCGGAATCATTTTATTTCCATAACCAACTGCTTCTAACAATGCCTGAGTATATGGCGTTCTAACACCATATTCTTTTGCTGCTTGCTTAACTTCCCTCAAAATTCTGAGCTGTAAAGGCTTCCACTCCCGCTGCGGATTTAATGCAGCATCCATGACAATTTCCACTGGATTAAGTTGAACTTCTACTCCAAACTCCACCAAATCATCTCCTGATAATTCCCCTCTATTCTTTGCTTCTTGAATAGCTGCAGTAACTGCATCCACCTGAACCCTTAAAGGTAAACTCTTATCCTCTGACAAAGTATTTCTAGCGCCAGACAGTCCCCAGATTTATCTGGAGGTGCCATCGGCGGCAACAAACGATACCGCATGGTAAAGCGGCAAACCTTCTTCGGGGGTGCTAGGAGCGGTTGTTCATAAGTAGCTAACGCATCCATAATCACCCTCCAGGTTAACAAAATTGAAGAAGGGGCACGGTTCCTCGTGCAAAAATTTCCTATCTTTTTCCAGGACTCTACTTTAATACTACCTCCCTCCGGATATGACTTAATATTTTTCCAAACATACTGTAGTAAGTCCTCAATTTCTTTCTTTCCTACAGCACAACCCCTACTGCCAATTCCAAACCCAAAACTATTCCCAATGATCCCTCTCAATTCCCTGATGTGCTCTTTCTGAGCCTTCGAGAGATCTCCCCCATACTCACGAAAAGAATCTATCTTCGTCCAGCGAAGAAGATGAGGGCCCAGTCGGCGTCATGACGATGAGTATAGGATGCGGGAAACGCATATAGCCTTCAAGCTATCACGTCGGGGTCACCATTTATGGTGGTTTGACATTGAAATGAGACACAGGAACTGTCTCTGAGAAAAATGCCAACCCTGAGAGAACTCAGGTAGCAGTATTTATTGAGAAAAACACAAGCAAAATACAGTCTGCATATTCAGAAAACAATGACCTCAACAGGAGATTACTTCACCAGCATGAGAACACACAATCTTGGAAAGTCCCAGATGTTACCTTGCTAGGATGAGATCATACAGCCACGGAAAGTCTCATGGGAAAGTTTGGAAAGTCCCATGAGAAAGCACAACTGTGTACCTTGTACCTTGAACTTTCACCCATTTTCCTATTCCTTCTAAACTGGCAGAATCAAAACAGAATGAGGCACTCTGAGCAAAGATACTCCTACCCCCACCAAGAATGCCCACATCTCCTAGACTTACTGCTAGTTATACAAAGGCCTTACAGAAAATGATAAAATGATTAATAAAATATATTACCACAGGTGGCATCTTGGTGCTCTTTGACCTTGGTGGTTTTCTTGCAGACATTTCATTACCCGACTAGGTAACATCATCAGTGTTAAAAGGCAGAGGGGATTGCAAATCCCACTTGTTTCAAGCACTGACGATGTTACCTAGTGAGGTCATGAAACGTCTGCAAGAAAACTATCAAGCTCAGAGAGCACCAAGGTCCCCACAGTTCAACTTTCAGCCACAAATATTCATTTCTATTAGAATAACTGAATTAATAAATTGAGGTGTTTCTTGTAGTCCCCGGATTTCTTGGAACCTGAAGCTGAATGTTAGAGCCTCCCCATCACTGTCATAACTCGTGATGGACGGATCACTTTTGCAGCAGTTATTAAACAGGTCCATGGAGTGGGTGCGGTGGCCTAGAGATGGAGCTCTCGCCGCCCAACAAGGAGGCTGTGAGTTCAATCCTGGGTAGAGGCAGATATTCCTCTCTCTGGGCACAATAAGTAAATATCAGTTGCGAACTCTGCACCGGCGATAGGAAAGGCATCCGGCCAGTAAACACTCAGCTCCATTCAGTTGCCCCAACTCCACCCTGATGCAAGGGATTATGGGGTCATTAAAAGACACACATAAAAAAAAAGCAAGCCCATGGTTTGCAATGGGCTGGTTTTGCCAAAATCAGAAGCAAAACCATTGGGAAACATGGTCACATAAATCAGGAGATCACTGGAGCTTTTTAAGAAGAGATTGGACAGCCAGTCATCTGAAATGGGTATAGGGTCTCCTGCTTGAGCGGGGGGGGTCGACTAGAAGACCTCCAAAGTCCCTTCCAATTCTATTATTCTGTTATTCTTCCGTTTGGGACTGATGGTTCTGTTCTTTCCCCCTCTTATTCACAAACCAGATTTTTTTCTCTTTTTTACCTACGTTTTTAGCGTTGTTCTTTTGAATTATGGACTATTATATAATTGAACTAAGCATGTGTGTTGGCAGCTTGATGGATCAGCCCGGATTGTTATCATCTGTGCGTCTGTACAGATAAAGATAAATTCCCATTGAAACATGCTTTGGAATGATTGAACATGAAGGGATACCAAGATACACTTGGCGTCCTTCTCGCTATTTACTTGTAATTGTCAAAGGAAGGATGAAATGGAAAAAGGTGGAACATTTGATACGTTGTGCAGCTGTGAGCACCTTGTGCTTTAGAACAGAGTTCCCCCAACCAACCTTTCCTGTTTTGTGAACTGGTGGGAGGGGAGAAGGGTTGGTTCTGGGTGAGCGGCCAGCAAGTGTGCACGCGCAGCTCCATTTGTGTGAGGGGCATGCACACGTGCCTGCCCCTCATGCAAATGGAGCATGCATGCATGCTCTTGCCGCAGTTCATGCAAGTGAGGATGCCTGTTGTGGTTCTCCAACCGTCCACAGGTGCGGATGGCTGAGGTCTTGGAAAGTGAGGACTCAGATGAGGGGTCTGCATGTGATGCAGGGATGGGGCCAGGACCATCAGGGAGTGGAATCCTGCCTTTGGAGATTGTGGAGGCTGGCAGCAGTGAGGAAGAGGTCCCCGAGGAGCCTGTGCCCAGCGCACGTGCATGAAGGGCTGCTCGAAGGAAAGAGCAACTGCAGCAGCACGGGCAACTCGGGAGTAAGGCTAGAAGGTAATGGCCCCTCCCTGAGAAGATAAAAGCCAGCTGAAAAATTGCAGTTCTTTGCAGAAGGCAAAGACGTTTTTACACTCGAACCTGGTGGACATTAGAAATATCTGAGTTGGTGTTTGGAGACTTTGATTTATTGTTTAGGAACTTTATCTGTTGTTCTTGGCAGCCTTGCAAAAAATTGGCAAGGCTCCTCCTTATCGGAGCTAATTAGTTGGAAGCAGCCTTTTATCTGTGAAGAAACAGGATTCGTAAATGAAACAGTAAAAGGTTGTGCTGGTGTCTTTGTCTTATGTTCCCCAACCTTGGAGCTCGGTTTGGGTCAGAACAATGCCATGCATGTGTGCTTGCTCGCTCACTGTTTCTGTGGCCCACCTGCAAACACCTCACAGCCCATTATTGGGCTGTGGCCCAGAGGTTTGGGACCTCTACTTTAAAAGGTAAGCCTCATGTTCAATCCCAAACTATTGCTGATCGAATGTTTCTGCAAAAGTCCTTAAAATTCCAGCAGCCCTTGAGAACTGATAGAAATTCTGTTTATATAAAGCACCACACAGAGCAAAACAAAGAGTACAATCACCATGTGCTTTACTGCTCAACTATATAACTGTAGCAGGAAACAGGAAACTACTCAGAACAAAAGATCATAAAATGTATATATATCATAGATCCAAACTTGTAAATACTGCCATCTACTGGCTGAAAACTACTCTAGTTATCGCATAGAAATACATGTTTATAAAAATGATAAAAGGAGGATATAAATAAAGAAAAATAAATACATTTTGGGAAGGAACTGACATTCAAAAGTACCAAGTCCACTCAGAGTTCTCTAGTAGATATTTTTTTTAATAACAATATGCTGCTGTAGGCTAATCCATTTACCTATTTAGAAATAGCCAATATAATTACAGGTAGTCCTTGAATTATGACCACAATTGAGCCCAATTTTTTTGTTGCTAAGTGAAACATTTGTTAAGTGAATTTTTTCTCATTATACGATCGTTTGTGTCACAGTTGTTAAGTGAATCACTGCAGTTGTTAAGTTGTTAAGGCTTCCCATTGACTTTGCTTGTCAGAAGGTCACCCAAGGTGATCACATGACCCTGGAACACCGCAATCATCGTACATATCAGTCAGTTGCTAAGCATCGAAATTTTGATCACATGACTACGGGGATACCGCAACTGTCATAAGTGTGAAAAACTGCCATGTAAATTTGTAAATTTGAACGGTCATTAAATGAACTGTTGTAAGTTGAAGACTACCTGTACTTCCAGATTCGTATTTCAAAATGAAGTGTCAACCCTGAAGCTGGCCTGACTGAGGCCACTTTGAGACTTCAGTGCTGACACACTGGAGCTGAGGGATAGAAAGAGGGGAATAGAGATAGTTGGGGTATTAGAGTCAAAACAAAATACTTTCTCTTGGGAACCAAGGACATTCCTGCAGGTGTCCGGAAAGAGGGGTCTGATGTCACCTAGCAACTAGACCAATGGTGGGATTCAAACTTTTTTT
The DNA here is from genome assembly GCF_049901735.1 of Notechis scutatus. NCBI lineage: Eukaryota > Metazoa > Chordata > Lepidosauria > Squamata > Elapidae > Notechis > Notechis scutatus. The sequence goes on along the minus strand of NC_142013.1, from coordinate 7,799,725 downwards.
ACTACTGGTTCTGTGGGTGTGGTGTGGCTTGGTGGGCGTGGCTTGGTGGGCCTGGCAGGGGAAGGATACTGCAAAATCTCCATTCCCTCCCCACCTCATTAACCTGCTTTCCAGCTCCGTTCTCCTGTGCAGGACAACCAAAGAAGATCCAGCCAATCAGCTGGGACTCAATGGGAGGCAGAGAATAGAGGGGGCGGGGCCAGTCAGAGGTGGTATTCTGAACTACTCAAAATTTCTACTACCAGTTCTCCAAACTACTCAAAATTTCTACTACCAGTTCTCCGAACTACTCAAAATTTCCGCTACTGGTTCTCCAGAACTGGTCAGAACCGGCTGAATACCACCTCTGAACTGGATTGTATCCTGATTGGGCCATGTGACTAGTTGTTTTAGGAAAGTGACAAACTTTTACCGTTAATTAGGTGAAAAGCGTGGGAATGTTTAGAATCGGTTTTCACCAGTCTGTACCAATATACTTATTCTTTGAGGAATCTACCTGCCCCAAAGCTGTGTTTGCTATGGGTATGTTACTTGAAACCTTGACATGAAATACTTGGTAATCATAGCTTTAATACGTGTGTGTGTGTGTGTGTGTTTTAATCATCTCCTGTCCAAATTTGAATAGGTACTTAGACGGAACTACTTGGCAGTGAGTAAAGTTCGTTTTGCCTCTCCGCTTATATTTTGAACTGTGTTCCAAAATCCCCCTTGTGTGTAGGAGGGAATTGTGAATCAGACCTCTGCATGAAGTTGGCCTTTACAGGAGTGATTAACGGTAGACAATCCTTTTGATTCCTCCCGTTGTGTGAACACCACACAACATTCCCCGTTGTCATTAGTGGGGCAGCGTTGCTGCTTTTCCATTTATTACCCTGTGCCGTCCATTGATAAAGACAATCTGGTTCTTGCCATGAAAGCTGTTGATCTTTAATATAACAAGGGAAAGGACAGAGTTTAACCATGCTGAAGAAAGAGGATTAGGAATTGTTCACGCTGTACCACCGAGCAGCCTCCTTACCTGATACTACGGAGACTTTTAATCGGGAGAATAGAGCAAAACTTTCAACTTTTCCAACGTTAGAGAACTTCAGGTTAGGGAAGGGCGTGTGGAAGACCTACCTTTAGAAGAGAACATAGTATCTGTAGCTCAGGATTGTAAGGCTCTGAGCTTGATGGTATTTCTGGCAGACATTTCATTACCAAACTAGGTAACATCATCAGTGCACTCCCAAAGGTGCCGTTCCAAAGACAACTGGACTTTTTCTCTCATCCAAGAGCTTCTTCAGTTCTGACCGAATGGTGGAGAATGGAAGGATTGATAATCCTTGCAGTCACCTGGCCGTTAGCACTCTCTCTGAGAGTTGTTGAGACCACTTGGAGATTTATCGGTGCTCTCAGGGTCACCTGAGTAGTGCAAATGGGTGTGCAACCTCCTTGGAACAGCTGAAAGGACTGTGTTGTAGACTGGGCGATAGATGATGTCGTATCCCTCTTTGACCCTTTTGAATAAGTAGTATTAATATTAATCTGTATGTAGGGCAGTGGTGGGATTCAAAATTTTCTACTAGAGGTTCTGTGGGTGTGGCTTGGTAAGCGTGGCATGGCTTGGTGGGCGTGGCAGGGGAAGGTTACTGCAAAATCTCCATTCCCTCCCCACGCCACTAACCTGCTTTCCAGCTCCGTTCTCCTGTGCAGGGCAACCAAAGAAGACCCAGCCAATCAGCTGGGACTTGGGGGGCGGAGAATAGATGGGGGCGGGGCCAGTCAGAGGTGATATTTACCAGTTCTTGGAACTACTCAAAATTTCCGCTACCGGTTCTCCAGAACTGGTCAGAACCTGCTGAATCCCACCTCTGGTGTAGGGGGTTTTCTGAATACAGCTAGTCCTTGACTTATGACCATAAGTGAGCCCAAAATTTATGTTTCTAAGCGAGGTGTTTGTTAAGTGAGTTTCGCCCAATTTTACGACTTTTCTTGCCACATTTGTTAAACGAATTGCTGCACTTGTTAAGTTAGTAACACGGTTGTTAAGCGAATCTGCCTTCCCCTTTGACTTTGATTGTCAGAAGGTCGCAAAAGGGGACCCCGGGACACTGCAACCGTCATAAATACAAGCCAGGTGCCAAGCATTCAAATTTTGGCCATGTGACCATGGGGATGCTGCAAGGGTCATAAGTGTGAAAAAGCCCTTACTCACTATTTTGTAACTTTGAAGGGTCACTAAATGAACTGTTGTAAGTTGAGGACTACCTGTACTTCAATGTTGAAGCTTTTGGTCTTCCGTAATGTGTACTGCACAGTCCAGGAAAACCAGATTACTTCCCTTAACAAGTTTTTTATGTAAAATAGCCTGGTGTGGCAAATTTCCCAGTAGCAATAGGATTTAGATTTATAATGGTTTTACAGCCCTCTCTAACCAGTTCACAGAGTCAGCCTATTCATTCCCAACAATCTGGGTCCTCATTTTACCAACCTCGCAAGGAGGGAAGGCTGAGTCAACCTTGAGTTGGTCAGGATCGAACTCTTGGCTGGGGGCAGAGTTTTTCTGCAATCCTGCATTGTAACCACTGTGCCACCATGGCTCCTTCCTTCCTTCCTTCCTTCCTTCCTTCCTTCCTTCCTTCCTTCCTTCCTTCCTTCCTTCCTTCCTTCCTTCCTTCCTTCCTTCTTCCCTCCCTCCCTCCCTCCCTTAGTCATATATACCAGGGGTCCCCAACCACCGGTCCGCGGACCGGTACCAGTCCGTGGAACAAGTCCTACTGGGCCGCTGGCTTGCTGGGCGCTGCCATCTTGTTTTGATGAAAAAGTGCTTCCGGTGAGCTCACCAGAAGCACTTTTCATCAAAACAGATGATGACGCCCAGCTGATGTCGGTACCGGGCCGCGCCGGGCCGCGCCATAAAAAAGGTTGGGGATACCGGGCCGCGGCGTAAAAAAGGTTGGGGATCACTGATATATACCATTTCACAGTGTTTTACTGCCCTCTCTAAGTGGTTTACAGAGTCAACCTCGAGCCGGTCAGGATCGACCTTGTGGAAGTCAGCAGAATTAGCCTAGAATATTGCATTCTAACCACTGTGACACCATGGCTCCCTCCCTCCCTCCCTTCCTTCCTTCCTTCCTTCCTCCCTCCCTCCCTCCCCAATAACACCTAGACTTATATACCGCTTCATAGTGCTTTACAGCCCTCTCTAAGTGGTTTGCAGAGTCAGCATATTTCCCCCAACAATCTGGGTCTTCATTTTACCGACCTAGGAAGGCTGGAGTCAACCTCGAGCCAGTCAGGATCGACCTCAAGGAAGTCGGCAGAATTAGCCTGCAATGCTGCATTCTAACCACTGTGCCACCATGGTCAAAAGGCCTCCTTCCTTGTTTCTTATACTGTAAAGACAAAGTATGTTAAGGGGGGTGTACTTTCAGACATGCAGTTACGTTACTCTAACCTTGGTTTTGTACCCATGTTTGGAGCTTCCTGTTTCAAGTACTCCAAGGCTGATTCTGGAACTCTGGGGTTTTCTTATTCGAAACCACCCTGGATTAACAACCCCCTTGTCATGCTTTTCATATTACTGCCAGTGTGAACTTCTCAGCGAAAGTGACACAATACCTTCCTTGTAAAGGATCCATAATTATTGTTGTCAATAGCGTGAAAGAAGTAGTAGAAGGTGACATTCAGTGAATCCTTGAGCCAAAAATTTATGCCGTTAAGTTGATATGCTATAATTCCCCAGTGGAGCTTAGATGAAAATTTCTGTCAGAGTGCTGAGCTTGTTATTCTAACAATATTTAATAAAACCAGGGTTTGTTTTTTTAAAATAAATATAATATGCAAAGAAAGCAAAGAAAAGGAATTTGGAAAAAAAGGGGAAAGGGGGTTAACAAAGCAAAAAAAAACACCCTAAAATAAGATATCTTGATAGAGATTTTAAAAACCCTTTAAATCAATGACCCTTTGAACTTTAACTGAACCATAACAAACACTACTTCTGTCCATCACAAACATATCTAATCGTCAAAACCCACAGTTAAAATATTATTTCTTTTCATTTCAAAGAAAAAGAGAATCTAAAAGTGGTTTCCAAATAAGAACAAAGCTAGATAAAGTCTTTTCTTTCATCAAAGCAGTCAATTCTCCCATTTCCACCAAAGCCATTAATGTCTTTTAGAGTATACTCATGAATTGGAATAGAGCATGCCAGCCAATGAATAGGCATAGCAACTAAATCAGTCAATGAGGACTGTTTGGAAACTGAAACTAAAAGAAGTAGCCTCGGCGTGGCTCTATATTAAGCTCTGCAGTTCTGCAGCTATGTTGAGCTCTGAGTCTGTCTATTAAAGATGAACTAACTTGCTTGCTTGCTTAACTAAAGTAAAACTGATGTCTGTTTCTGAGCTCCTCTGAGTTGCTACTGAAGTTACTTGCAACATGTTTCTGTCTGAGTTTGCTCCATGTTGGAGAAATCTACAACTGGTTTGCAAAATCTACTTATGATGTTTATAAAGATGTTAAATGAAGCATCCGCCATCTGTGTTTATTTTTCTGGTGCTGAATTAACGCTGCAAAACTCTGAACAATGTCACCATCCATTTTAATTATATAGGTCGTCCTTGACTTACAACCTTTCACTTAGTGACAGTTCAAAGTTACAACCAAACCAAAAAAAAAAAATTGCCCGATGACCGTTTTTAACGACCGTTGCAGTGTCCACGTGATCACGTGATGAAAACTCAGACACTTGGCAAATGACTCATATTTATGACCGTTGCAGTATCCCAGGTCAACGTGATCACCTTCTTACAAGCAAAGTCAGTTTAATTTGCTTAATAACCACGTTACTAATTTAACGAGTGTGGGGATTTACTTAAGCGACTGTTGCAAGAAAGGTGGTAAAATTCACTTAACAAGTGGAGCTGCGCACATGTGCATGCCAGCCTGCCACTAGTGTGCGTTGAGCTGCGTGCACCCCTGTGTGCACCAGCCCCATAACCCGGATGCAAATAGGCCACAGTATTCTGACCTCGGCTTCCCCAAAAAAGCACTAAGTCCTGGCAAAACCCCTTTGTCCTGGCAAAAAAAATCAGAAAATAAAATACAAGCTGAATAGTCAAGATCTTGTTGATGACCCAAGCTCTGTAAAGGACCTTGGAATACTCACCTCTAATGATCTAAGTGCTAGAGCCCACTGCAACTACATAGCCAAAAAGGCATTAAGAGTTGTTAACCTAATCCTACGTAGCTTTTTCTCTGGTAATATCACACTACTAACCAGAGCATACAAAACATTTGCTAGACCAATACTCGAATACAGTTCATCAGTCTGGAACCCACATTACGTATCTGATATTAGCACAATTGAGAAAGTCCAGAAATATTTCACAAGGAGAGTTCTCCACTCTTCTACTCGTTGTAGAATACCTTATGCCACCAGACTTGAAATTCTAGAACTAGAAAACCTTGAATTCGCCGTCTTCGGTCTGATTTAAGCATGGTATATAAAATCATACATTGCAATGTCCTACCTGTCAATGAATACTTCAGCTTCAACCATAACAACACAAGAGCACACAATAGATACAAACTCAAAGTTAACCGCACCAAACTTGATTGCAGGAAATACGACTTCAGCAATAGAGTAGTCAATGTCTGGAATACTCTACCCGACTCTGTAGTCTCTTCCCCAAACCCCAAAAACTTTAACCTTAGACTGTCTACCATTGACCTCACCCCTTTCCTAAGAGGTCTGTAGGGGGCGTGCATAAGCGCACCAACGTGCCTACCGTCCCTGTCCTATTGTTTCTCCTATTCTTTTATTTTTCGTATATGTACCCATTTCATGTATTCACAACTATGTATACACTTATACTTATTATCTTGTAAACAATTGGCAAATCAAATAAATAAATAAAAATAAATAAATAAATAAAACCCCTTTTATTAAACGAAGATGAAATTTTTGCATTCATATTCAGCCAAAGGCTTGGCAAACAGTCTTTCAAGGGTGTAATTAGGAGCACAGACCTTATCTAGCTTGGAGAGCTGCCAAGTAAATATTTTCAAACGCAGTGCTGACAAGGAAGGGCTCAGCACAGAGTCTCTGAGATGCACAGACAGATCTTCACAGTGTTGCAACGAATGAATTGTTTCCTGTAAAAGTCCCCTCCCTTTTTGCTCCTCTTTTAATCCTGATTGGACAGGCCATTCACCGTCCACCTGTGGTCTTACTCCCATGTCGATCCTTAGTTTGTAATTGTTCTTTTTTGGGGGGCAGCTCTGTGCATGTGCAGGCTGGGAAACGGCTTCAGCTGCTCCCCTGCTTCACTGCTGTCCAATTCCGAAGGCAGCTGATAACTGCCAGACTGCCCTGGCCCCATCTCTACCTCTGATGCAGAGCCCTCATCCAAGCCTTCCTCAGCCTCCAGAACTGGCCCATGTTCCTCTTCAACCTCCTCACTGTCCAACACTGTTGCCAGCTCTGCTAGCTGCCAGCGGGCCACAACACACAGTCAGTAGTAAGCTGCAGGCCGGTGGTTAGGGTCCCCTGGACTAGAAGGCCTTCAGTCCCTTTCAAGTTTCTTATTCTGTTATTCCATATAAAACTTTTATATGTAGAATAGCTATCTTGACAGGGAGTCTTAGGTAACCAAGAGGGGTGTTCTGACGCAGCTCCCCAAACACAACAAACCTCTTTGAAGTTAACTCAAATATTCCTTTATTAGGAGCGCCAGCAGCCCAGCAAAAAGTTTATCTCTCACCGCAGGCTAACAAGTCTGTCCGGCAGCGAGATGAATAGTTGTCTGTCACATTTATTCATCCCCGGCCCCTGCCTTTTATCCCCAGAGCTAGGGTGGGGCTTCGCTAGCAGCAGTGGCTCTTCCATCCCAGGGACCGGTCCATAGATTTCCACTGCTCTCCTCTCCTCTGCCTTCTGTGCAGCTGTGTGTCAGGCACTGGACCCAGCTGTTCCTCCTCTTCCTCATCAGCCATCTCCAGACCTGGGGGCTGTTGACTCTCCATCTGAGGGCTGATGGATGGCTCAGGCACCACCTTTGTCTCTCTCTCTCTCTGACGGCTCCATTCCCTCTTGCCCTTCGGAGCTCTCAGGTTGCCCTGATGCTGTCCCTGACTCCCACACCTCCTCCTCCTCTGATTTGGTTGCTGGAGTGGCCAGCGGCTGACAGGCCACAACAAGGGGACCAGGAGGAACCATTCCTGCCTGTAAAAAGAATCCTGCTCAACCTATGACTTCATCACACATTTCCCAATATAAGCCTGTTATAGAGGATGTGATGTTCCTCAACTGGCCAAACTGTTCCTTTGCTTTATTCGTTCACACTCCAGCTGGGTGACATTAGCATGTAGTGATTGATTTTACCGACGCACTTTCATTCTGAATGTCTAACAAAACCATCCCTGTCAAAACAACAACAACAAAAAAAAAAAAAAACAGAAAAACAATTCAACAGCATGACACACTTTCTCTTAAAAACTGAATAGGAAAGATTATAATTTTTTTTAGTAAAGTGGTTGTATTAAAAATCGACAATGTTATTTAATTTTAAACCAATGTGATTCATTGCTATCTTGTTGCTGCTAGTCCTTGTTTTCACTGAACTAGGCATACCCAATTCCTGCCACTGTTCTTTGTTTTATTTTGAGACCTAAGTTTCACAAAATCACCAGACTCCTTGACACCCGCCCCTTTTTTACTTGGCTAATGTGAATTCCTATCATTCACATCCAGCAAAGTCCCAGCAAACCGTCTTTCAAGGGTGAATTGCAACCACAGACCTTATCAGGCTTGGAGAGCTGCCAGGCCGATAGCTTCCAAGTGCAACACTGTACATGTTCTGTCTTTTAATTGCTGGTTGAATATAAAGACAAGCAGGCAAACTCTACAAAGGCTTCCATACAAAGTTTCTTTGTTGGGTCACAAGGCATCCTCGAAGTATAACTCACGGTTATGTTGAGATCCATCTAATGTCCAATTTTTGCATAGCTGACTTCATAGTGTAAAAGCACAGTGATCTTTCGTCCCATAACGAGGGAGCAAAGGGTGAGACACCAGCACTCTGCTGGGGTCCAAGCAGGAGTAAAGGAAACTCCCCCAACCAAACCAAGGGTCAGTTCAGTGACCAATCAGGATTACAGATGTGACCACATGACATGAACTACATTTCCCATGATGCATTAACTACATTTACCATGAGGCATTCCCTTAAGGGGACAGCTCTCCATTCCTAACTAACTATCCCACTTCCCAATTAACTATATACTGTCTGAACAGCACACTCCCCACCTGGAATTATAAATTCCACTACCAACTAACTATCAATTAACTATATAACTAAGATAAACAGTAAACAGTAATATAGCATCAAACAAAGCAAAGCATGCAAAGCTTGAGGTTCAGTCTTCAAGTTCAGCCTTTCTCTGCAGCAACATTAGGTCGGTGACCGGTCTGCTGTATAGCTTCTTGGTGAAAGTCTGCTGGTCGCTTATGGCGGCCTTGTAGGGTGGACAGATACTCTAGCTTCCAATGGTTCCAAAGGGTGTCAGCAAGCTGTTGGACAGCACAGTGCAAGAAAATACTTGGAAAGGAGTCTCTGTGAGTCACGAACAAATCTTCACACAAATTAAAATAGGTCAAAACAGGCCAGTGGGAAGATCTATCCCACTTTCTTGCATTGTAGCAGCCATCTGATGTGATCCTAAGATGGTTATGGTAGTCGTAAATCAGCCAGTGGTATCTTGGCTGCTTCAGATGTTTTTGGGACCTGGGATCTCCAAAATTTCTGGAGGGCTTGAGAGAAACTGGCTTAGAAATTCTGAGAATTGTCCCAATCTATGATTCAGTCTAGAATTACAGGTAGACTTCAATTTCCTTGTCACAACTGAGACATATGTTAAGTGAGCCCTAAGTGTTCTGACCTAGGCTTTCCAAAAGCATGAAGCTGACTCCTTCTCCTGATAAAACCCCTTTTATTTAGTTTAAAGTGAATTCCTCTCCAGCAAAGTCCCGGCCAACAGTCTTTCAAGAGATTTCACAACTACAAACCTTTATCAGGCTTGGAGAGCTGCCAGGCGGATATCTTCCAAACGCCACACTGTAGCAGACAATAGTTGGCAAGGAGTCAGGAACAGATCTTCACCCTCATTAAATGAACTAATTGTCTCCTACAAACACCACTCCCCCTTTCGCTCCTCTTTATTCCCTATGGGAGGGGCCATTCACCATCCAGCTGAGCCTTTACTCCTGAGTCGACCCTTGTGCCTTAGCTGTTCCCTTCTTCTGGCAGCTCTGCACATGCGCACCCTGGGAACAGGCTCCAGCTGTTTTTCTGCCCCATTGATCTCCAACTCTGAAGGCAGATGATAACTGTCAGAGGGTCCTGGCCCCATGTCTGCCTCTAATGCAGAGCACTCATCAGAGCCTTCCCCAGACTCCAGGACTGGCCCATGTTCCTCCCCAACCTCCTCACTGCCCGAATCTGCCACCAGCTCTGTTTGCTGTTGATGGGCCACATCATATTTTAGCCTCCAGTCCAGGTCTCCAACCTGGTGCCCTTCAAAGGTTGGGTCATCAACATAAGTTGACCATCCAGAGCATTGGTATCTCAGGCAGGTATCTTGTACAACTATACCAATGAAAAAAAGTTCTTTTGCAATTGAGATGATGGGGCCAGAAGATATATCAGAATAAAGAATAACAGAGTTGGAAAGAATCCTGGAGATCTTCTACTCCAATCCCCTGCTCAAGCAAGAAATCAGGGGTATCAAACTCAAATCGTCGCGGCGGTGTGGCGTGACATATCGGGACTTTTTCTCCCTTTGCTAAACCAGCTATGGGCGTGGCTAGCACATGATGCACCCTGCCCACAGGCAGTGCATCCAGCCTGTGGGCAGGGATTTTGACAGCTCTGCCCTATATAGCCTGGAGGCTAAAGCATATGACGAACAGTTGCAAGAATGGGATATGTCCCGACTAATGAAAAGAAGAACTGGGGTGACAAGATAGCAATAGCACTTGGACTTATATACTGCTTCATAGTGCTTTACACCACTCTCTAAAGTCAGCCTATTGCCCCCAACAATCTGGGTCCTCATTTTACCAACCTCTGAAAGATGGAGGATCAAACTCCTGACTGTGGACAGAGTCAGCCTGCCATGTTGCACCTTAACCAGTGTGCCATCAGGACTCTCGATCATCTTCCAATATTTGAGGGGCTGTCACAGAGAAGAGTGGGTTCTCCAGATCAATTGAGGGAAGAACATGAAGCAACTTAACAAACAGATATCCAACCTAGAAATAAGGAGAAATGTCCTCAGTGGAAAAGCTCGCCTCCAAAAATTGTCGGTGATCCATCACTGGAGGTTTTGAGCTTGAACATCTCCACCATTTTTGCTAATAAACGGACTGAGCCGAAGTTGGACATAACTTCAGCTGGAGGTATTTACTAAGTGGTGTCCCAATTTTGAAGGAAGATAATTTTCCTTTCTATTCATGTCCCTACCACCACCTTGTTCTTCTGGTAGTGGATCTGACCTCCTCCAGGGGTCAAATTTGGATACCACAGTTATCCCAAACCCTGGTAGAGTCACTCTATGTTCTCAGCCATGTAAGGCTGCTATCATCTCATCTACTACAGAACATAGAACTTGAGGAAAGCAGAGTGGGTATATATTGCCTAGGCAACAGAATCATTTCTCCAGGATGTAAAAACACAGTAGTATGCCAGTGTGATATATTTGGATTCAACATACTGATTCAAGGCACAATGAGAATTGCTACAGGGAAGAAGGACTCCACCATGGTTACCACCTGGAAATATTAAAAAAGTGATCTTTAAAAAGAAGGAAGAATCTTGGGAAGGATGTGACCGATTTTGAAACATCAAGATCCCCCATTAGGTTGTGTGTATACATTGGTACTCAATTACAGTACACACAAATAAAAAAAAAAATACCCTGCAAGATGAAATGGATGCAAAACTTCAGAGTGATCCCAGTGGATCAATGGGGTATTTATGGAAAAAGTCAATACTATATACTTTTAAGCCGTAATTGATATAAAATGTTTTATAGATGGTACATAAGTCACTCAATGGTTGCGGAGATCATCATATTACAATGAATGCTGGAAACCCTAATAATAAAGAAGGGATATTATGGTAGTTCTGTAAAATAATAATAACAATAAAGAACAAATGCTTACAAAGCTACAATTGAGAAGACAGCCACCGACAGCAAATGTCACCTCTGCAAAGAAACTGAACAAACAGGGGACTACCTATTGTTGTTGTTAGTTGCAAAATCATGTCCGACCCATTGTGAGTCCATGGACAATGTTCCTCCAGGCCTTCCTGTCCTCTACGATCCCCTGGAGTCCATTTAGGCTCATGCCGACTGATTCAGTGACTCCATCCAGCCACCTCATTCTCTGCCATCCCCTTCTTCTTCTTTGGCCCTCCATCATTCCCAGCATGAGGCTCTTCTCCAGGGAGTCCTTCCTTCTCATTAGGTGGCCAGAGTCTTTGAGTTTCATCTTCAGGATCTGGTCTTCTGAAGAGCAGTCAGGATTGATCTCTAGGACTGGCCGGTTTGATCGCCTTGCAGTCCAAGAGACTCACAGGAGTCTTCTGCAGCACCAGAGGCCTCCATTCTTTGGCCTTTCTTATGGTGCAGCAAAAAAAGATTGCACTGCACTGACTACAAACAACACAATGTCAAAGTAGCAACAATGGCGTATCGGAAGATCTGCAAGAAATACTATTTTTCTTCAAGCAAGAATTGGTGGGGGCACAAAACAGAAACAGTAATGGAAAACAAACAAGGCAAAATACTCCGGAACATTAGAATTCAAAAATACAGCACCTCAGACTTAACAATTATCAATAAGAAAGATTTAAAAAAAACTGTGAACAGAACAGAATAACAGAGTTGGAAGAGACCTTATAGGACATCTAGTCCAACCCCCCACCTAAATAGGAGACCCTACACCATTTCTGACAGATGGCAGTCCAGTCCTTTCTTGAAAGCTTTCAGTGATGAAGCTCCCACAATTTCTGAACGCAACTTCTGTTCCATGGGATGATTGTTCTCAGTGCCAGAAATTTTTTTCCCCTTATTTCTAGGCTGAATCTCTCCTCGCTCAGTTTCCATCTATCTGGATAGTGGATGTGGCAGTACCTGGAGACAGCAAAAGGGAAGAGAAAGAACTGGAGAAAAACCACAAAATACGAAGGCCTGCAAATAGAAGTAGAACAAGAAGCAGTAGAAGGGAAACAAAAGATAGTACCAGTGGTGGGGTTCCAAAACTTTTACCACCGGTTCGGTGGGCGTGGCTTGGATAGTGTGCTTTGCATGCCTTCTTGGATGAGACGCGAAACATCTTCAAAGAAAATCCAGAAAATCCAGTTGCCTCTTGAAAAAAAAACGCCCTTGGGACTTTCAAGCAAAGTATAAATATTTAAGTGGTAGTCAGGAGAATGAAAGAAAGGGGGAGAAGGTGCTGTGGAACACTGCTTTTCTGATGTATTATTTGATTACGCTATATTTCAGTTCTTACGTCTCTATTTTTGATCTACTTTTGCATAATGATTAAGCTATAATAAGACTAATCAAACTACAACACACCCCCAAACAGCAACAGAAGAAATAATATCCGAGATAATTGAGGGGGGTGGAATTGACATGGTAGCCTGAGAGATACCAAATCTTTTCCCCCACATCTTTTTCTGCTGGCCAACACAATAGTCAACCCTTAATTACATGTCTTAATTTCTCCCTTTTCTTCTCCTAAATTGCTGGCCTTCCAAAAGACGCATCTCTAAACTATCTGTGCTATAAAAACTGTGCATGTAAGAAAACACATCTCAAACTATTTTAAATAAAGAGTAATGAGGTATAGAGAGTGGAATGCAGAAGACATTTCCTGACAGTTAGAACAATTAATCAGTGGAACGACTTGGTTCCAGAAGTTGTGTTTGCTCCAACACGGTTTTTAAGAAGAGATTGGACAACCATTTGTCGGAAATGATAGAGGACAGGGGTGTCAAACTCGAGGCCCAGGAGCCGGAGCCGGCCTGTGGGGTGCTTAGATATAGCCCACAGGGCCACCCTGGAAACAGCGAAGGAGCGCCCCGCGGTACCTCTGCCAGTGAAAACGGAGCTTGCGAGGGCCACGCGTGGCTGTCCCGAGCTCCATTTTCTCTGGCAGTGGGTTGCAGGAGGCCGTTGCAGCCGAAAAAGGAGCTCGGGAGCCTGTTCTCACTGCCAGAGTGCTCGGGCCACCCCTCCCCGCACATGAGTGATGTCATACTGCCCATGGCCCCCAGGCCAAACACACCCCTGAGGTCAAACACAACCCTGATACGGCCCCTCAATAAAATAAGAGTTTGACAACTCTGGTATAGGGCTGTGATGGCAAACCTATGGTACATGTGCCAGAAGTGGCACACAAAGTCATCTCTGCGGGCATGCAAGCTGTCACCCCAGCTCAGTTCCACTGTGTATGCGCGCGCACCTCCCGCCAGCCAGCTGATTTTCGGGTATCTGCTACTCATGCGTGGGGGGCAGGGTGCATGCGCAGGGGGTGGGAGGAGTGCGGGGGTCCCATGTACATGTGCAGGGGGCAGGGGGAGCACAAGGGGAGTTGCATGTGCATTGCATTATGGGTGCATGGGTGCACTGTCTTGCATTCGAACTAATGGATGGAAAGGAGGCACAGAGAAAATTCACATTTGAAGTTTAGCCTACAAAAGATAAAAAGAGTTTGCCTATGGAGATTCTCAGTCTTCCAGGTCAGGGTTGTCCCAAAGGTGCTTTTTCAAGAGGCAACTGGACTTTCTTGGTTTTCCTTTGAAGATGTTTTGCTTCTCATCCAAGAAGTTTCTTCAGCTCTGACAGGATAGTGGGGAATGAGAGGATTTATACACTTTGCAGACAGCTGGTCATTTGCATTCTTTTAGCGAGTCGTTAAGAACAAACCCATCAGGACTACATTCAGCAGTCCATCTGCCTTTAAAAGACAAAAGCCACTCCTTTGAAGACTGCAAAGTCCACATTTTGGACAGAGAGGAACCTCTGGTTTGAAAGAGGGGTCAAAAGGCCATCAATTTCAAAATTGAAGGTCCCTCTCTCATATCAGAGGGGGAGGGATACAACATGTCTACAACACAGCCCTTTCAACAGTTTCAAGAAGGCTCCACACACCTCCAGGTGACCTGAACAACTCACTAAAAGAATGCAAATGACCAGCTCTTTACAAGGAATATAAATCCTTCCATTTCCCACCACCATCCAGTCAGAGCTGAAGAAGCTTCTTGGATGAGAAGCAAAACGTCTTCAAAGAAAAACCAGAAAGTCCAGTTGCCTCCTGAAAAAGCATCTTTGGGGTAAAAGGAGATTCAAATTTGTTTATTGTTGGCAGGATCATGCCTGGAAAACAAAAACCTACCCTATCTTCCTGCTATTGTGGGCACTAATGCAGTATTGAAGATATAAGTGCCTAACCTCTATATTTATAAACAAATACCGCACACATTCATTATTAAGGCTTCTCTTGACAGAACTGACATTGCAAAAAAAAAAAGGGCATAACTCTTTGAAATGAAGAAAGAAAAACATCTCTGTCTTTCTATCTATCTGTCTTGCTCGGTAGTTAGAACACTGCATTGACAACCAGCAAGGCTGCGTTCAAGACCCAAATGCTGCTGCGTGGTGGGCTGAGCTCCTGTCTTTGGCTCTTGCTCCTTCTAACCTAGCAGTTTGAAAGTGTGTAATCACATTTAGATAGATAGCTACCACTTCAGTGGACACATTTAGGGGAACATAAAAGGAGCCCCTAACCAGCCATTCCCCAAAATGATGATGCCTTCAGCTAATCCTTTCAACATGGAAACAGATTGGTGCTTTCCACACAAATGCACCCTATTTAGCTAGTTATCTATCTGTCTATCTATCTATCTATCTATCTATCTATCTATCTATCTATCTATCTATCTATCTAGCTATCTATCTCTAGCTATCTATCTATCTAGCTAGCTAGCTATAACTATCATCTAGCTCAAGAGTCTTCAAACTTGGCAAGTTTAAGACTTGTGGACTTCAAACTCCAGAATTCCTGAGCTAACATGACTAGAGGAGGAATTCTGGGAGTTGAAGTCCACAAGTCTGAAAGCTGTCAAGTTTGAAGACCCCTGATTCTAGCTAGCTAGCTGTCATATAGCTATGATAGTTCATCTTTCTATCCTTTTCACCCAGATTGACAAAAGTCTGAACAAGGTCAAGGGACACAACATGGGGTGCCAAGGTCCCAGAGAGCCCCTACAGGTCTGCCATTCAGTCTCCATAGCTCCTTTGCAAGACATCAATGCGCTGCAATTTATGATGCAACCAGCGAAGAAAATTACTAAATTGATAGGACCATCATGCTTACTATAAGCCAGGGGTGTCAAACTCGATTTCACTGAGGGCCGCATCAGGGTTGTGTTTGATCTCGGAGGGCCAGTGGGGGGGCGTGGCCAGGGGGTGTGGCCAGCTCAATGTCCGTTTTCAGCCATAACTACTTCTTGCAGCCCTCTGCCAATGAAAATGGAGCTCGCGAGGGCCACGTGTGGCCCTCTCGAGCTCAGTTTTCACTGGCAGAGGCACCAAGGGCCAGTCCTTCGCTGTTTCCAGGTTGGCCCTGCAGGCAAGATTAACCACGCCGTGGGCTGGACTCAGCCCGTGGACCTTAAGTTTAACACCCCTGCCATAAGCAATTAATTTGAATGTAGTTTTAATTAAGTTTTACTATCTGCCTATTTGGAGGAAGAATGCGCTCCAAAAGCTACTCTGAAGACAGAAATAATAATGATAATGATAATGATAATGACTTATTGTCATTGTATGTATATTCACAGTATATACATACAACGAAATTCATATAACACCCAGAGACCAGACCCAACACGCACGCACACATGACAATCCCCAAACACACACCTCACCCGTCAAAATTCCCTGCCCCCTAAAAACACACAAGCATCCACACAACAGACCAAGTGATACTGTCCAACAGCTCACTGATGATGGTCCTTAAGTTCATTGCTAAGTGCAATTATAGCTCTGGGATAAAAACTGTTCAGAAAAGGTGCGGTCCGAGTTTTAATGGTTTTGTATCTTCTGCCAGAAGGCAACAGCTTCACAAAGATTGTGAGCAGGATGGGAAGAGTCTCTGAGAACGTTGTGCGACTTCCTCAAACAGCGAGATGTGAAGATGTCATCCAGGGCTGGTAGCTGGAGCCCGATGATATTCTGGGCAGTTTTAATGATTCTCTGTAGAGTCTTTTTTGTCCGCTACAGAGCTGCTCTTTGTCTAAAGAAGACATTTTGTGTTTCTTGAAAGAGGCCTGCGGCTGTCATCCTTCCTGCCTCACATGACCTTACGTCTTTCTTTTCATGTTGCTTTGAACATCACTGGCAACCAAACGAGGACATGCTTCACTCGCCTTTGCAGGAATAAGAAATAAGAAAGCATCACTGTCTAGCTTCTAAAGCAAGTCTTAATTAGGTCGCCCAGGAGAAAGTAGAGCACTGTTCCCTCTTGTGGTTTTTTCTTTTTTTCCATCAAGCTTCCTAATTTTAGACCAAATAATCTTCCCGTAATCTTGGCGCCTCTGGAATTTCATGACTGAGCGCGCGCGCGCACGCACACACACACATGCATACACATTTTCCCCTAATGCACAAGGTCACCGCCATGTTTCACACAAAGATAATTTAGTTGTCTGATTCTAGCATGGAAGGATGTATATGCTTGCCCTCTTTGTCCTCCATGGGTTTTGGGGCATCTTTAAATCATGGGGGGGGGGGACTGGGGGGGATTGAAAAGGCTATTAAAGCAGTGATAGTAACTTTTGTCTACCTTTTTTTTTTTTTTTTGCTAATTGATTGGTACTTTTCCAAGCCTGAAACAGATTACAACAAAGCCACCGTTTTGTATTGACCAGCTTGTAAAAAAACTCAGGTGCTCTTTTCATCTGTGTTAAGATGGAATAAGATAGCAGCTTTTGATTTGGGGTCCTACTTCTGTGTTTTAGCCCCCTATCAATCATTAGCAGTCTACCTCTCAAACTCTTGTGTGAGTGTGTGTGTTTAAAGACAGTTTTCTTTCCTGTGCTCATCATTAAACTTTTCTTTTTTGAAACAACAACAACAGTAAGTTGAGTACATGTGCGTGTGTGTGTTTAAAGACAGTTTTCCTTCCTGTGCTCATCATTAAAACTTTCCTTTTTAAAACAACAACAGTAAGTTGAGTACAAATCATCCGTGTGATACAGATTGGGGGGGGGGAGACAATTGTTATTTTAGACTGCATCAAACAGACATTCAATTCTCCAGACTGATCAGTGCCGTGGCCAGTTCAAAACCCACGCTTGAAAAAAAAGAAGAAAAAAGAATCCAGAAGGGTACACCCAAAAGCAACAGAGATGATCAGAGACAAAAAACAAAGCCTTGTGAAGCAAGCATAAAGATGCAACAGCCACTGTGCAGGAAAAAAGAGATAGAAGACAAGCAGAACGCATCCATAACCACCAACTACCAATTGGAAGACATGATAAAAATGCCTTAATTGCACAACATATAAGCAGATCTCACCGTAGTTTCGGCTGGGAAACTGTGAGCATCCTATACCAGTGATGATGAACCTTTTTGTTGTGGTGTGCCAAAAGTGTGCACGTATAGTGTGCATTGCTGGCATCCTAATAATGGCCCGCCCAGTGAACGAGTGCGCGCGCGGCTCCAGATTTTTGGCCCGTTTGAGGGGGTTTTCGGCCTCCCAGAAGCCAAGTGTGACCAGAAATAATGAAACAGGCCCTTTTTTCGGCCTCCAAAGGCTGCAGAGGCTTCACTTGAGCCTCTGGGAGGCCGAAAAAGGCTTCAAACGGGCCAAAAACCAGCTGGGAGGCATACATATGCACACTGCAGATAAGTTTGGCTGGGGCTCGTGTGCGTGCACAAATGGCTCTGCGTGCCACCTGTGGCAAGTGTGCCATAGGTTCGCCATCACGGTCCTAGACCAAGCTAAGTCCAAAAACTGTAGAGAATTCCTAGAAGCCTGGCACTCAGACAAATCAGCCATCAACAGGCACATAGAGTTAAACAACAGCTACATGCCATTCAAAGGAGACAGTTAAAAGAGCACAATATTTCCCTGCCAGCAATCAACACCCAAATAAGCAGAGATTGTTACAATATTTAAATTTAATATCTGGAACAGTAAAGCGTAAAATGAGCCAGAACACACACAGTTGTAGTTGATTGGTTGCAGAGAACTAGGTCCTGCATGAGGCAATCTATGTTACGATTGGTTTCTTGTTGTAAAGGGGGAATCTCCCTTTTTTCCCGCCTTTTTCGTCTGTGTGCTCTGTGATTTACCTCATGAAGTTAGTGTGTTCCTGACGATCTTGTCTGCTGAAAGATAGATGTTAAAGACATATTTTTATATAAAACTACAAGTTCGTGTCAGCCTTTCTGACTTCATTTGGACACCAGCTGACAGAGATTAACACCAGAGATTTACACTAGACTCACAAACAAGTAGTAATCAAGCAGTAAAGAATACCCCAATCAAGGAACTTCCAACTGAGGGAAACAATCAAACCATAAGTGTTTTTTCCGGTGACATTGGTCTATCAGGACAACCTGGTCTATCCACATATGGGAGGGAGCATACTGCTTCTGCTTTCGCCTTTCAGCCCCAATCCAGGAGCCTTCACAAGCAGTTGCTTTCGCGACAAATTATTTTCGTGTTGAATTTATATTTACCGACAAAGAAACAAAGTATAGATCAATTTCAAGCTATTTAGCTCTCATCAGCTAGCCATACCCTTCTGGGATTTGAACCCGGGCTACTTGCATATTAGGTAGATGTATTAATCTCTAAGCCATGGGCTCTCCTTGTTTTGTCGGCTATACCAGGGGAGAATTTTTTTTTTCCAGTGAGACCGGTCTATCATATTTGGTCTACCCAAATATGGGATGGAGCATACTTTATTTCTTTGTCGCTAAATATAATCAAATCAAACAATAAACTACAAGAACACTCTTACCAATACAGACAGGCAAGCCAGTGTATTGAAACAGAGAGCAAACCCTTCTAGCACTGATGATATTACCTAGTTGGGTAATGAAACATCTGCAAGAAAACAACCGAGCCCAGAAAGTACCAAGGACTCCATCTATGAAGCATGTTTGAAGAAGTTGTGAATATTTAGTCCTGAGAAGAGAAGGCCGAATGGGGATCCATTCCCCACCCCATACAATCATGTCCTATTCTTGGAGATTGCCTGGACACGCTCCTGTGGTTTTCTTGGCAAATATTCACCGTTCATTAGATTCCAGCTATTTATCATTTTAAAAACTGGCAAAAGCTTTTCACGCTCCTTAGTCAAATTAGAGGACAGAAGTGGTTGCCCTTGTTTCCTTCCTAGGGCTGACAGAAAATGACTTATCTTAAATGTATGTAATCAGAGGTGGGATTCAAAAATCCCAACAACTGGTTCTCTGCCCGGTTGCTGGGTGGGCGTGGCCAACCAGAACTTCTGGGAGGGTTGTTTTTTGCCTTCCCCAGAGTCCGGAGGCTTCCCTCGGGCCTCTGGGAGGGTGAAAACTGCCTCCCCCGGGCTCCGGAGGGCCTCCGGAAGCCAGAAACAGACCCATTTCTGGACTTCCAGAACTTCTGGGAGGGCCATTTTTCACCTTCCCCAGAGTCCGGAGGCTTCCCTCAGGCCTCTGGGAGGGCAAACTGCCTCCCCGGGCTCTGGAGGGCCTCCGGAAGCCAGAAACAGACCCATTTCGGACTTCCAGAACTTCTGGGAGGGCCATTTTCACCTTCCCAGAGTCCGGAGGCTTCCTCGGGCCTCTGGGAGGGTGAACTGCCTCCCCGGGCTCGGAGGGCCTCCGGAAGCCAGAAACAGACCCATTTCTGGATTTCCAGAACTTCTGGGAGGGCCATTTTCACCTTCCCCAGAGTCCGGAGGCTTCCTCAGGCCTCTGGGAGGGTGAAATGGCCTCCCAGCTCCAGAGAGCCTCTGGAGGCTCATTTCTGCACTTCTGGAACTTCTGGGAGGGCCGTTTTTCACCCTCCCAGAGGCCTGAGGGAAGCCTGAGGGAATCCAAAACAGCCCGTGAGGAGACTCCTGGGAGGGGCAGGCCGGTCGGTTCAACTACCAGTTCAGTGAACCAGAGGTAAATTTAACATCCGAACCAGCCCAAATCAGCTGAATCCCACCCCTGGTGTATCTTAACGAATGTATCTTTTCTTTTATGTACACTGAGAGAATATGCGCCAAGAAAAATTCCTTGTGTATCCAATATTGTGTGGCCAATAAAGAATTATTATTATATAGAAGCACCTCTCTAGACCTGTTCTCCTTCACTCCAGAATGTAGGGCATAGAATAATGAATTAAACTTACACAAAGACAAAATCCTTCTTCAGAGCAAGACCATTTCTGCAGTGAAACCGAGAAGCGGGGAGCTCTCTTTCGTTGAATGTCTTCAAGGGGAGACGAGAAAACCGCCTGTCCCCGAACTTTTAATTTAAATTCCTACACTGAATGGAGGGTTGAACTCTGTGACCTAACTGGGCTCCTTCCAACTTTACGTTTCCATAACTGCTCAAAATTATAGAATTGCTTTCCAGCAGCATTTTGAGAAGAAAGAATCCTGAACCACAGATGGAAGGAAGATCAGACCCCCTAATTGAAAGAAACCAGCTATTGTTCATCCTACTGCTCTTCTTATGATGAAACAGAAACCCAGAGAAGTCATTAAATTTTAGTGAGGTTGATTAAGCTCGCAAGTGGTACTCGTATCTGAATGTTGATTGCTGATAGTAATTCTGTAATAAATTGGGATTTTTTTTCTTTCTTCTTATGAATATGTTTTTTTTAATTGTTTACGTATAAATATATTGAATACAGTGTAATTGGCCACGGCATTCCAATTGCGATAAAACAGAAGTAAAAATGAAATCACATATATGCAAATTTATATATACAAAATTTTGTACAAAAATTTCTGAGCATCATGTAATATGTCAGCTCCTCTATTGTTCTAATACTTAGATTCCTCTATCAATAATATAAACAGTGTCTCTTTCTAGGTCCCCCTCACCTGATTCTTTCATCTTCCAACTTCTACCTCGTGTTTTCTAACCATTGATAAAACCTATTCCATGTTAAATAGTATTCTGTATCTCCTTTTTTCTTTTCTTTTCTTTTCTTTTCTTTTCTTTCTTTTCTTTTCTTTTCTTTTCTTTTCTTTTCTTTTCTTTTCTTTTCTTATCAGGTTTCTGGTTTAAAGCTCAAACTCTCTGTTTCAACTTTCTTTAATCTGGTGTAAACATCTGGAATTTGGCAATCTTGCCCTACAGATTTTCCACAAATGGTTGTCATCAGAATAATAGAACAGAATAACAGTTGGAAGGGACCCTGGGGGTCTTCTAGTCCAAGCGTCATGCCCCTGTCAGAATCTGATTTGGAGGGGGAAGTCGAGCAACTGACCAGGAGTGTGTATGTGGCTCTGTTGGCTATGAAAGAAACTGAGGAAGGGCAAAGTCTGGCTGGGAAGAGCAGGGGAGAGGTAGAGCAAGGGAGAGGGAATTTGGAGGAAGATCCAGGCCCACCCCTTCTTCATTCTAGGGCATGCGGGGAGGAATGGAGAAAGGAGCAACGTGAGATGCATGGCTTCGGGGGAGGAAAGGGCCCTGATTCCCTTTATTAGTTGCAGCTGAGAACACAGTGTTTAAAAAGGGAAGCTGTGCACAGCAAACTGTTGGGAGCAAATCATGAATTATCTGTTATTGCCGAGGCTTATCTGGGTTCCTGGCATCTTCCCAACTGTGTGTGTTTTGCTGGCCTTTCAAGTCTGCAATTCCTTCTCCTGCCCTGTCAAGTTAATTACTGCAGCGTGGTTTGTGTGGATTTTTATTTACAGTTTGTCTGTACTTTGTTTTTGGACTGAATTTCCTCCACTTAAAGACTGTTCTTGGGAGAGTTTTTTTCTCCAGCCGAAGGTAACCTGGACATTGGAGGCTAAGCTGGAGGTACTAAAGGGACTCTTCTTACTTATGTGACTGTGTTGCCTTTGTGCCACACCCCGGGTCATCACACCAACCCCCTGCTCAGGCAGGTGACCCTATACCATTTCAGACAAATGGCTGCCCAATCTCTTCTTAAAAACCTCCAATATTGGAGCAACCACAACTTCTGGAGGCAAGTTGTTCCACTGATAAATTGTTCTAACAGTCAGGACATTTCTCCTTAGTTCTAGGTTGCTTCTCAATTAATTTCCATCCATTGCTTCCAGAGATAGCCAGAAAATACTCTTTGAGGAGAAGGGTTAATAGGGAGGTTTCTTGAGAATGCTGCCTATCTTCAGTTTATCTTCGGCATTTTCTTGGAATTATGCCACTTTTCAATAAAGCCTTGGCAGTTAATCATCCGTCCTTTTTATTTTCCAAGAATTGCCTACATGAGGCCTAAAATGTGTTTAAAAATAAAGGTTACGAGAGGTGAGCATTTTACTTAATAATAGCTTCCTGTTTAATTATTTAAAAAAATAAGATGGTTGGTGACTATGACATACCGACGTCCGCCAGGAGCAGCTTGCCTGTCCTTGATGAGAAGTGCTATCAAACAAAGGCAATATTTGTAGGTCGGGGTTGAACTGTGGGGTCCTTGGAGCTCTCTGAGCTTGGTGGTTTTCTTGCAGATGTTTCACTACCCAACTAGGCAACAAAATCAGTTTCAGTGGTGGGTTTCAAAACGTTTTCCTACCGGTTCGGTGTGAGCATGCCCTTTGCACGCCCTTTGCGCATGCGCAGCATTTGCAACTCACCTTCTGCTGCAAGCCCTGTGCGTAAAACAGCTGATGCGCGGCAATCGGCTGTGCCGTGTGAAGCAGCTGAGGTTGAAAAGCAGGAAATAAACATAAGAATAGAGCCAAGGCAGGCAGGCGGGCCCAGCAGCTGATCATTGGAGCGAATCGGTTTGCTCACAGATGATCGTTGGAGCTACCGGTTCGGCTGAACCGGGCCAAACCGGTAGAATACCACCACTGATCAGTTCATCAGTCCAAGCTCAGAGAGCAGCAAGGACCCCACAGAAATCATATCCTTTTATTTGCAATATGAGCAAATGGATCTTACAATTGTCTACTAAAAACATAGTCAAGACTTATATCGATCAAGCTTGATTCTGGGTGATTAAATGGATATGGCTTCCTGCAAAATGTGCAGGTAGTCCTCGACTTATGGCCACAATTGGGACCAGGATTTCCACCATTAAGCAATTTCCAAGTTGTTAAGCAAGGCAGAATTCCCCTCGTTAGGATGGCAGTTGTTATGTGAGTCACATCTGGTTTGGTGACCATTTGGCCATGTTTGTTAAGCAAATCACTAATGTTGTTAAGTGAATCCAGTTCCCTGCCCCCATTGTAGAAGCCACATGGGAAGGTTGGACATGGTGATCACATAACCCTGCCTGGAATGACTAAATGCCAAAGGCGCATGGGATGCTGTGACCTTCCCACCAAAGTGGTCCCTATTTTTCGACTTGCATTTCTACGTGCTTTCAAACTGCTAGGTTGGCAGAAGCTAGGACAAGCAACAGGAACTCACTCCGTTATGCGGTGCTAGGGATTCGAACTGCCGAACTGCCGACCTTTCTGATCAACAATTCAGTGTCTTAGCCACTGAGCCACTAAATGTAAATAATGTAAATCCTTACTTTTTTCACTATTGAATTTCATTTTGTTATTTCTCAACTGGTCCCATTGGTTGAGGTGAGCATCTGAAAGCCTTATATGGATCTGTTTGTTAGCTTTGCTCTTCTATAATAGGGCAAAACTCATAATTCAAATTCAGATGAAGGTCGTTAAATCACAGAAAGGCACTAATGGCATACCCTTTAGGGTGAGAAAAAGGTACATTCCTAGGGCTACCAGATCTAGATTGCAAAGATGTACCAGTAATCCTCGATTTATGATCACAGTTGAGCTCAACATTTCTGTTGCTAAGTGAGACAGTTGTTAAATGAATTTTGCCCCATTTTGTGATCTTTCTTGCTGAAGTTGTTGAGTGAATTATTGCAGTTGTTCAGTTAGTAGCACAGTTGTTAAATGAATTGGGTTCCTCCATTGATTCTGCTTGTCAGAAGGCCACAAAAGGCATTCATATCACCCTGCTACTGTCATTAATATGAGTCAGTTGTTAAGCATCGGAATTTTGATCATGTGATCACAGGGAGGCTACCATGGTCGTAATTGTGAAAAATGGTCATAGGCCACTTTTTTCAGTGCTGTTGTAATTGCAAATGATCATTAAATGAACAGTTGATGAATGCGAGATGACAGCAGAGTTGCAGAAATTCTAGTGGATATTTCTGAAATTGTTTGGTCATTGGGATATTTCTTATCCAGACATAGTACTTTCAAAATGAAAAAGGTCTTCTGCAGTCATGACATAAGCCTAAGATTGAAAATCAGACTGGTCAGATGTTACATCTTTTCTATCTCTAACAGAAAGCTGAATGCTGATATTGAGACTCTAGAAAAAGTCCAGAAAAGAAAGCAATCAGGATGATTAAGGGACTGGAGACTGAAACATATGAAGAACGGTTACAGGAACTGGGCTTGGCTAGTCTAGTGAAGAGAAGGACCAGGGGAGACATGATAGTGGCCTTCCAATATTTGAGGGGCTGCCACAGAGAGGAGGAAGGGGTCAAGCTATTCTCCAAAGCACCTGTAGGCCAGACAAGGAATAATGGATGGAAAACTGAACAAGGAGAGATTCAACCTGAAAATAAGGAGACATTTTCTGAAAGGGAGAACAATCAATCCATGGAACAGGAGTTGCCTTCAGAAGTTGTGGGAGCTTCATCACTGGAAGCTTTCAAGAAGAGATTGGACTGCCATTTGTCAAAAATGGTATAGGGTCTCCTGCTTGGGTGGGGGGTTGGACTTGATGACCTATAAAGTCCCTTCCAACTCTGATGATCTGTTATCTGTTATGGGTATGAGATGGTCGAGATAAGAGATGAGGAGAAAAGAGATAAGGAGAAAAAAAAAGAAAGCCACTTAAAGAGACTAGAAACATTTGAAATGTGGATTTACAGGCAGCTGTTACATATAAGCTGGATTGACAAAATCAGAAATGAGGAGGTGATAAGCCGCCTGGGAAAGCCAAGGGAAATCATTAAAACCACTAAAAAGGGGAAAGTTAGACTATTTCGGATGTGGGATGCGACACCCGGAAAAATATGCCATACTTCACTTAATCCTCCAGGGAAAGATTGAAGGCAAACGAGGTCCAGGCAGAAGAAGAGCATCATGGCTTCAAAATCTAATGGACTGGTTTGGACAAAACTCAGCAGAACTTTTTCATTCAGCTGTTGATAAAAATAGGATCACCAACATGATTGCCAATGTGCGATGACGGATATGGCAGGAGGAAGAGGAGGAGGAGGAGGAGGAGGAGGAGGAGGAGGAGGAGGAGGAGGAGGAGGAGGAGGAGGAGGAGGAGGAGGAGGAGAAAAAGAAGAGAAGAAGAAGAAGAAGAAGAAGAAGAAGAAGAAGAAGAAGAAGAAGAAGAAGAAGAAGAAGAAGAAGAAGAAGAAGAAGAAGAAGAAGAAGAAGAAGAAGAAGAAGAAGAAGAAGAAGAAGAAGAAGAAGAAACATAGTACCATTAGATCACCTTTCAGTAGTGTCTCCAATTTAAGACTTTAAAAAAGGAAACCCCTCATGCTATTTCAGAAGAGATAATGCTGTCCCCTAGTGGCATTATTGTTGTTTCTTTTTTAAAAAAAGTTTAAAAGCATGATATAATTGTATGATAGAATTGTTGTTTGCTACTTTAGACTTTTCAGTTTCTTCAACTGGTCATGGAAACAGGTAGGGATCTACTGCATTTTCTTTACTTGCAGCTGGAGCAGCATTGTACTCTGTCCATGGTGCTGATCCTAAACTTTAACAGTTGGTGTTACACTCCCTGCTCTTAAACAGATAGCAGGAGTTTCCCCCACAAATGTTTGTGGGTGTTGTTGTTGTTTTTTTAATCATATTTATACATTTTTTTCTTCTTTAAAATACATGAGTGCTTAACAAACAATGTATTGTCTGGATCAATTTATTTATACAAAATATTAATAAACTAGTAGCAAAAGTAATAATTATACTAACATCATAGTTAAGATACTAACATTTACTGATTATAATAAAAATTATTGCATTATTTGCTTACATATTTCAATAATCTTTCATGCTTTAATTTCTACCTCTTTTATCCAACCATTGATAAAACACATCCCACATTAAAAAGTATTCTGTTTTTTCCTTATCTTTTATTATTAATGTCAATCTATCCGTCTCCACACAAATATTTTTCTATCGTTTCATCTGTAGGTGTGTCCTCATTTTTCCAATATTATGCAAATACAATTCTCGCTGCTGTCAACATGTGTATTATTAAATATGTCGTCCTTTTGTTGCAATTTTCTGGTAATATACCTAACAAAAATATTTCTGGTTTTAAGTCTACGTGTTGTTTTATCATTTCCTCTATGTATTTTCGTCCCAAGCTTTTATGCTTTTGGACAGGTCCACCACATGTGATTACATTTCCAACGTATCGCGGACATGTTTTTAAACATCTTTGCTAGTCTTGCTGATGGCAAATGCCACCTATAAAACATTTTATACAAATTTTTCCTGGTAAGTGGTTGCCATGGTCAATTTGTAATTTCTGTGCCAAAGTTTTTACCATTTATCTAATTCTATGATATATCCAAAGTTTTATAACCCACAAATGTTGGTCTTGAAGGAAAGGCCAAAAGACCCAAAGACCCTCTTCCTTAAAAACCTGGTTTCTGTAGTCTCTGTATTGTAGTCTGTTGATTAGATACAATAATAGATACACAATAATAGATACACAATAGATACAAACTCAAAGTAAACCGCACCAAACTTGATTGCAGGAAATACGACTTCAGCAATAGAGTGGTCAATGTCTGGAATACTCTACCCGACTGTAGTTTCTTCCCCAAACCCCAAAAACTTTAACCTTAGACTGTCTACTATTGACCTCACCCTTTCCTAAGAGGTCTGTAGGGGGATGCATAAAGCGCACCAACGTGCCTACCGTCCCTGTCCTATTGTTTCTCTTATTCTTCTTTTATTTTTCTTATATGTACCCATTTCATGTATTCACAACTATGTATACACTTATACTTATTATCTTGTAAACAATTGGCAAATCAAATAAATAAATAAATAAAAATAAATAAATAAATTGCTAGTGCATAAAAGAGTAATGAAGACAGCTTAGTTAGCAAAAACCCCAGGAACTGCTTACTTAAATGAAACCCTAAATGTAGTCATGAAAAAGGTAACTACATGAAAAAGGAACCTGGGGGGCGGGAGGGTTGCATGTGCTTGGCATAGATGATGATGTTAATAGACAGACAGATCATTTTCTGAACAGACATGTCATAAAATAAGACAGCACTGTAGGAAAAGAGGAACTGGGAACATATTTGCTGATTAGGACAGGACAAGTTGATTATAATTGGAAATTAAGGGGGGAAGTATGCTGATTTCTCTTAGCTAATGCAAGCTAAGCATATTGGTTATATTGAGACAAATCATAGGATGACGTATAACAGAGTTGGCATAAGGTAGGCTTATGGAGAAATAGGCATAACACTGCATTGTTGAAGGAGTGGCCTTGCATAGGCCTGTTGGGGTGTGATCCCCTTTTGTTCTTTCTTCGGCACAAAATACAGCTTTTGGAAATCTCCATCTCAGTTGGGCGTTGCATACTGGGCAGAACCAGATTTCTGGGACAACAGCATAGGACGTAACTTATCGGTAGCAAACTAAAGACAGACACGGAACAAAGCATGTTTTATATGCATTGTTTTAGTCTGGTGGCTTTAGTTTGATGGTTTCAAACTTTTTTTTACTGACTTCAATTGAAGATGATAGTCAATTACCCAATCTCCCTGAAAATAAGACCCAGTTGGAAAATAAGCCCTAGCATGATTTTTCTGGATGCTCGTAATATAAGCCCTATCCCAAAAATAAGCTTGCTAAGATTGTCAGCCAGACAGATGCATTTAGTAACTACATTTCCCTGAAAATAAGACCTAATTGGAAAATAAGACCTAATGCATCCTTTGGAGCAAAATTTAATATAAGACCCAGTCTTCTTTTTGGGAAAACACAGTATTATGAATTAGTTTTTATTATTTCTTCCCTCATTTCCTCCCCCCGGCAGGGTTAACTTTTTCAAACTTTTTCTGAGTAGAAATGTGGTAAGGAATGGACTGGCAATTTTTCTTTTAACTAGGAGTTATCCGACGTGATGAGATGAGATGAGATGAGATAACCTTTATTGTCATTTTTTACTGTGAGCACACTAGCACAGATTAAAAATGAAATTTTGTTTCCCACTCTCAAAAGAAAGTATATATCTTCCCAATACACATACATCACACGCCTATACATATGCTATACACACACAAATACACACATACCGTGTTTCCCTGAAAAAATGCCTATCCCTAAAATAAGCCTTACGTTGATTTTTACACATGTGCCCAATATAAGCCCTACCCTGAAAATAAGCTTTAATTAAGACCCCACCTATTCCAGGGTGCACGGGGTGGAGCGAGGCGCATGGGTAAAAATTAAGCTATGGTGGAGATGAGGGGTGGAGCAGCCCTACTACTTACCTTTGGACAATTGTAGCCAGGCCTCGCACACCCTGACACCTGCCTTTCTGGCCCACTTCTTCTGTAGCCAGCAAGGCTGGCAAGGCTTTCCTGAAGGCCTCTGTAGCTGATAACAGAACTCTGGATCGATCTATGTCTATTTTGAATCCAAAATGGAAAGAGGTTCACAAGGTTGATGCTATATGGAATAAAAATGTGACTGAATCTGTTTCTGAGACCACAAAGCCCCCTCCCAGAAGGTAACAAGGGAAATAGGTTGTGAAGAGGGTGAAGACAATACTCCAGACCCTGCCCAAGCATCGCTTATAGCAAGGGTCTTCAAACTTGACAGCTTTAAGACTTGTGGAGTTCAACTCCCAGAATCCCTCCTTTAGTCATGTTAGCTCAGCAATTCTGGGAGTTGAAGTCCACAAGTCTTAAACTTGCCAAGTTTGAAGACCCTTGGCTTAAAGCCTCGATGGTGCAGTGGTTGGAGTGCTGTACTGCAGGCCACTTCTACTGCATTCCCACAGCCAGCAGTTCGATCCTGTCCTGAACCTCCAAGCCTTACTCCCCAGTTGCCCCTTTTGTCTTAACCGTTCTCGCCTTCTGGCAGCTCTGCGCACACGTGCACTGGGAACCGGCTCCCCCTGTTCCTCTGCCTCGCTGCTGTCAGATCCTGGAGGCTCCTGGAGTCAGCACATAACTCCTAGATGGCCCTGGCCTCATCTCTGTGTCAGATGGAGATTCCTCGTCTGAGCCCTCCCCAGACTCCAGAACTGACCCATGTTCCTCCCCACTGTCTGATGTCTCCGCAGGCTGCCAAGTGGACCACAACACTGGGTGTCTTTGCTAGTAATTTTGAAGCTGTTTCCATCTCTCTTGGATTTCTGGTGAATCAGGAGCTGGACTTGGAGTCTGATATTCCGTTGGCTTTTGGAGGTAGTCCCCCTTAAACATTCGGTTTGGAATCTGGAAATAATTTTGAATCTTCAGTTGTCATTGGATACGCAGATGGTTGCTGTGGTGGTGGATACTTTTCTCACAATTATATCTAGGGTTGCCAGCTGTTAATTTTCCTGACCCAGTCAGCTTCGATTGTTGTTATTCACACTTTGATTACATCTTGTCTGGATGACTACCATGCATTTTACATGGAACTTACTCTTGAATAGGGTCCAGGAGATACAATAGGTGCCAACTGCAACACACAGGCTGTTAAAAGATGTTTTGCAGAAGTTCACCATGAGATCTGTGATTAAGGAACTGAATTGTTTGCTGTTTTTTACTGGGTATACACAGGGGTGGGCTTCAAAATTTTTAGCAACAGGTTCTCTGCCCAGTGGCTGGGTGAGCATGACCATGGTGGGCGTGGCCTAGTTGGCCTCCTGCACCATGGCAAGGGGGAGTGTTTTTGCCCTCCCCAGACTCCGGAGGCTTTTCTTGAGCATCCGGGAGGGTGAAAACGGCCTCCCCGGGCTCCGGAGGCTCTCTGGAATCCAGAAATGGGCCCATTTCCGGCCTTCCCAAACTTCCGGGAGGCCCGTTTTTCACCCTCCCTGAGCCTCCACAGGTGCCCTGCACTTACCTGCATCCAAAATGGGCTGCGTGGGGACTCCAGGGAGGGGCAGGGTGGGGTGGGCGAGGCCAGCCAGGAGTGGGATTTGGAGGTTCTCCAGACTGTGTAGAATCTTAGCTAGAGGATCTCCCAAAACTCCTGCAAACCCCCAGCAGCTCAGCCCTGGTCTCTGGGTTCTATGATCCACCTTTGTGACCTACTGACAAGCAAAATCAACAGGGAAGCCACTTAATAACCGCGTGACTAACTTAACGACTGTGACGATTCACTTAATAACCTTGGCAGGAAAGGTCATAAAATAGGGCCAAACTCGCTTAGCAACTGTCTGGCTTAGCAATGGAAATTTTGGGCTCAGTTGTGATCGTAAATCAAAGTCTTACCTGTACAAAGTTTTCTAGGTATTTAGGTCCACAGGAGAAGAACCGTTACGTTTCTCTCTCTCTATTGCCAGAGGCAGCTCTTTCTGGAAAAAGGGAGAAAACATACTTCTGTACTTTTCTTGTTGTCCCTGAGGACTTGAATTTGTCCTCCATTCTCTAGAAAATCATTAAGAAACTGAATCTTACACCATCTTTTTAAGATTGTTAATTGGTTTTAGTACGTAAGACAAAACGTGTGTTTTCAACTTTCCGGTTGTGTAACATTTTCGTTAGCCTGCTTGAAAAGTTTCTGGGGGAAGAAAGATAGGTTATTAATCAAGGAAATCATTTCGGTGGGAATTGCATAGGAGAATGATGGTCTATTATCTGGGGAGCTTATTTGCCCTAGCTGAGGTTTTTTGGTGTGACATGACACCTGCCAACTGTATCCTAATTATCTCAGCAATATAATGCTTGCTTGATTATCCTGGCAATTACATGAAATAACTGAGTAGTTAACATTTCATCATTGCCATTCTCTGAATCTGTGGACAGGAATTTATGCATATTACAGCCAAAACACAAAGTTATTTCTGAAGTGGGAAGATGAAGCCAACATTTTGTGTGTGTGTTGTGTGGTGTGTGTGTGTGTGTGAGAGAGAGAGAGGAAGAGAGAGAGAGAGAGAAACAGAGGGATAGAAAAACAGAGGGAGAGAAAGAAACACAGAGAAAGAGAGAGAAACAGGAAGGGAGAGACAGAAATAAAGCCAGAGACAAGGAGAGAGAGAGAGAGAGAAAGAGAGAGACAGAGAAAGAAAAAGAGAGAAAATGAGAGAGAGAAAGAGAGAGAGAGAAAAAAGAAAGCCAGAAAGAGAGAGAGAGAGAGAGAGAAAGATAGAGAGAGAAAAAGAAAGAGAGAGAAAGAGAGAGAGAAATATATTTATATATGTATAATATGATATGTAGTTTGAGAAAATGGTTATGAACACATTTTTTGTTTCACATCCAGGATGACATTCATATGCAAATGTGACGTTTTAGGCCTGTAAAAGTGTCATTTTATGACTACTGCAGCAGTCAAAATTCCTCTCCGGATATTAAATGCTTTTATTTACAAAAGAAAAATAGACCCAGATGTTCCATTCCTATTCCTTCCAACTCTGATCTTTTCATATTACAGGAGAAGATAGGCTTTTGAAAGCTATTTTCAGCCAAGATTGATTGATTGATTTCATTGATGTGCCATTTGCTAGATAACCCCTCAAATTTCATTTTTCAGAAATATTAGTTAGGGAGTTAGAGGTAGCAGAAATGACAATGTTGCTGCTCTCCTTCATTAGTTTCCACCCATTGCTTCTTGTCCTGCCTTCTGGGGTGTTGGAGAATAGGTTGATTCCCTCTCTTCTTTGTGGCAGTTTCTTAGATATTGGAACCAGTGGTGGGATTCATTTTTTTTTACTACCGGTTCTATGGGCGTGGCTTGGTGGGCGTGGCAGGGGAAGGGTACTGCAAAATCCCATTCTTTCCCCATCCCACTAACCTGCTTTCCAGCTCCGTTCTCCTGTGCAGGGCAACCAAAGAAGACCCAGCCGATCAGCTGGGACTCGGGAGGCAGAGAATAGATGGGAGTGGGGCCAGTCAGAGGTGGTATTTGCCAGTTCTCTGAACTACTCAAAATTTCCACTACCGGTTCTCCAGAACCAGTCAGAACCTGCTGAATACCCCCTCTGGTTGGAAGACTGCTGTCATGTCACCCCTAGTCCTTCTTTTCATCAAACTAGACATACCCAATTCCTGCAGCCGTTCTTCATACATTTTCGCCTCCAGTTCCCCGATCATCTTTGTTGCTCTTCTCTGCACTTTTTTTTTACAGAGTCTCAACCTCTTTTTATAACACGGTGACCAAAACTGGATGCAGTATTCTAACCCTGGTCTTACTAAGGCTTTATAAAGCTGATTCAGTTTGACTCATTGCATGATGCCTGTAGATGGGAAGAAGGAATTGGCCCGGTACGTTGGTGGTATCTTTATTGAATCCATTTTTATCCTGTTTCTCATACAGGAAATATCTCACAAGCGGTTTGTCTTATTTCAGTTCTGGCAGTGCTCATATTTGAGGTATGTAAATAGTTATGAGATTGTCTTCTGGAAGAGCAGTAGAGAAATATGGAGAAACCAATGTGGTTTGTCTCGCAATCCTAGGATTTAACCTTCGCTCCCGAGTTACTCCACAACACGACTATACAGCGATAAAGCTCTTGTATCGTTTATTGAAATGGCTCTTGTTATCGCTTATCTAAAGAGCAGGAAGACGAGAAAGATTCTTTCTGAAATACGTTTTTTGCAAAAGAATCACAATCTATTTCCTCCCCGGTTTGCAACAGAATAACACGGATTTCAGGAGACTTAACGGCCACTGCTTTGCCACTGCTTTTTCCCAGTTGTCTCTTTGACTTCCTGGGGTACCTTGCAGCTGTAATATTCTCTAGTACTGTAGTGCCTCTCCCAAATATTTTTTGGGGAAAGTTTGCCCAGTTTTAAGACCAACCAGTTTTGGCTAAGTAATTGCTAGCCACTTAGCAAGAGTCCTTTCAAAGGAGCACATTCTAAAGACACTCTTTCAATATTTTTCTCCATAAACGTGGCATAGAATATAGAAATCATACAACTGGAAGGGACTGCAGAGGTCTTCTAGTCCAACCTTCTACTCAAATTAGGAGACCTTATAGCATCCTGGTCAAACGGTTGTCTAATCTTTTCTTGAAAACCTCCAGCAACAGAGCAGCCACAACTCCTGAAGACAAATGTCAGTATATTCATGAACCGGAGTAGAGCTTGGTAACAAGATCAGCCAATGAATAGGCATAGCAACTGAATCAGCCAATGAGGATAGTTTGGAAACTGAAACTAAAAGTAACCTAGGCGTGGCTCTATATTCAGCTCTGCAACTCTGCGGAGATGTTGGAGCTCTGAGTCTGTCTATTGAAGATGAAACTAACTTGCTTGCTTGCTGAAGATTGGAGCTCTGCTCTGAACTTGCAACATGTTTCTGTTTGAGTTTGCTCCATGTTGGAGAAATCTACAACTGGTTTGTAAAATCTACTTATGTTTATAAAGATGTTAAATGAAGCATCAGCCATCTGTGTTTATTTTTCTGGTGCTGAATTATTTGCTGCAAAACTCTCAATAACAAAGCTATTCCACTCATTAATTGTTCTCACTGTCAGAAAACGTCTCCTTGGTTCTAGGTTGGATCTCTCTTTAATGATCACCTGATATTCCTTGTCCTGCTCTCTGGTGCTTTGGAGAATACTTGACCTCCTCTTCTCAGTGACAGCCCTTCAAGTACAAGACAGCTGTCACATCAGCCTTAGACATTCTCTTCTTTAAGAGGAGAGGAGAGGAGAGGAGAGAAGAGAAGAGAAGAGAAGAGAAGAGAAGAGAAGAGAAGAGAGCTGGAATGGACTTTGGAGGGGAGGAGAGCCTATACTATTACAGATAAATGGCTGTCTAGCCTCTTCTTAAAAACCTCCAATGATGGAGCACCCATGATTTCTGGAAGGCCAGCTGTTCCACTGGTTAGTTGTCCTCACTGTTAGGAAGTTTCTCCTAAATTCCAGGTCGTTTCTTTCCTTTATTAGTTTCCAACCATTGTTTCTTTTCTTCCTTCAGATGCTTTGGAGAATAATTGGACTCCCTTCTTCTTTGTGGCAGCCCCTCAAATACTGGAATACTGTATTACTGTATTACAGTAATGCTGATATTACTGTAATTAAAATTTAATTAGCAAAACCCTTTGAAAACAAATATAAAATTATTCTTACATTCAGATCCCTAATTCTGCACCAATGTGTAATAAGGGACACCGAGGATTCATTACAAAAAAAATTACTTCATTTTTATTTTTTTTAAATCTGACTACTACAGAAGCCCTTTGTAATAGAACCTCTCTTTATCTCCTCTCTTTTTGACTGTGAGCATAATAATTATAATTTTATGTTTATGTGACTCCTTCATATCATATCTCTCTCTCCGGAGCTCAAGCCTGATGATTAGTTAGCAAGATCTGCATTTTGTTATCAAGAATGGCTCAGCTTTTAATTGAATGGAAATTGTCTTTCTGAGTGTGTGTCTCTTTCTACTATTTTAAGGGCCTCTTTAAAGTTGACATCAGCCTACTGATGTGCCCTTTTGACTGATTTCTTTATTTTCATGAAAAGTGCAACTTTCCTGCTACATTTTTCTATTTAGTGATGCCAACTCAGCCCAGAATAAATCTTCAAGAAATAAACCCAAGTGGCCAAAACCATCAGAGATCATGGTTTCATTTTAAGAAGAAGGTAGTCACAGCTTATTTGGTTTAAGATGAGAGTGGGGTGGAATTCAAATTTCTTAACAACTGGTTCTCTGGGTGTGGCCTAATTTGTGGGTATGGCTTGGTGGTCATGTGACTAGCTGGGCATGGCTTGTATGTAAATCTTATAAATATTTATGTAAATATTGAATTTTTTATTAAAAAAGAGCAACTTTTACCCAAAATCAGCTAAAGTAGGCAGGCAGATTGAGTTGCTTGCAGAATCACAGATTCACTCAGAGATCTATCTTTCTGCAATCTGCTACCTGAGTCTTCACTGAAAAATAGAAGCTTCAGTCCTAAGGAAGGTTCAGCTCTGTTTTTAGATTAGTTAGAAAGCAAGAAATCCAATGATTTCCTTCTTTCTAGCTAATCTAAATCTCCCGGCACAGCAGAACAGCTGAAGGTCAGAGGGGAAAAAAAAAAAAGAAAAATAGCAACTTAGCAGGCAAGTTTGATGGTGCCAGGTAAGGAGTGAGTGGGCAGGGTGGGAAGAGGAGGGGTCAACCAGTGGCATAATTAGCTGGTTCTCCAAAATGCACAGAATTGTAACAACTGGTTCTATAGAACCGATCCGACAAGGTAGAATCCCACCCCTGGATGAGAGGTAAGAAATATCTGTTGGGAAATGTACAATTCATTCTTGGTGCCTCTTCATTTAAAGTGTCAGGTGCAACGAATGAGGATAATTTGTAAAGTTGTAACCCAGAAGATTTATTCAAACGTATTCACAAGTCGTTCACAAGATAGAAGGAACACGGTGGCTCCTGTGGTTAGGATGCTGGTATGATGATTGGCAGGCTGGTGTTCGAGACCTGGTTGCTGCTGCAGGACGGGATGGGCTCCCGTCACTTGCGGCAGCTCCTGCCGACCCAGAAATTTGAAAACAGGATACTATGAGTAGATAGATGGGTACCACTTCGGTGAGCAGCTTAGCAGGGATGTGAAAGGAGCCTTCAATGGGTGTCCTGTGAGCAACTGTGATGTCACTGATTAATCCTTTTAACCCGGAAGTGCCTTGGCACTCCCAATATCACTGTAGTAATCACAAGATACTAGTCAACTAATGGTCAATAATAAATTGATGCTAGATAAAGGTCAATGGAAGTCAAGGAGGCTGGGACTTAAATCTATTGTGGCAATGCAAAGGCTCTAAATTGATGATGCATTTTACTCCACCACCACCCCCAGCTCTGCCTGCTCTCATCCCACAATGACTAGTCCTTAACTTACAACCATCCTTTAATGACCATGACAGCGGCACTAAAAAAAAGTGACTTACAACTAGCCCTCACACTTTCAGTCACTGCAGCATCCCCATGGCCACATGATCAAAATAAGGGTGCTTGGCAACCATACATATATTTATGACAGTTGCAACCCTGTATTGATCCAAACATGGTCCTTCAACCACAGCTATTGAAATAAGTTCTTCTTACAAGAGGGGTCAATGTATTCTTCAAAGCACCCGAAGGCAGGACGAGAAGGAATGGATGGCAACTCATTCAGGAGAGAACCAAGCTGGAATTAAGGAGAAGTTTCCTGACAATTTAATCAGCGGAACGGCTGGCCACCCAAAAGTTCTGAGTGCTCCATCACTGAAGATTTTAAAGAAGAAATTGGACAGCCATGTGTCTGCAATGGTGTAGGGTCTCCTGCTTGTGCAGGGAGTTGGACTAAAACAGGGTGTTAGGGATAACATTGTTTTACCCTAACTGTTTTGGGTAAAGATAATAAAATGATGAATCATGGTTTGTCACATAAAGTGTATGTGACTTTAAGCTAAAGGAATGTAATTAAGGGTGCAGCTGTAAAAGTACTATATAAGCAGCAAGGCACTCTCTGGCTCTTACTGGCTGGCTTATTGAAGACTGCATTCTTGCTGGATCGGGGAGGAGAAGAAGTGTTGGATTACTTTGAAGATATTTCTCAACTGAGAGAAGATAAGTTTTGGACAGATTTATTATATGTGTACTGACACTGGCTATTCCACACGGACTTTGCAATTAGAGTATCCTCGACAAGACTTGACTGAATTTGGTATATGACTAATGGACTGTTTATAATGACTATGCTATAATTCTTAAATGGAATAAACTATATTTTTGATAGCACAAGCGTATCTGTATTTTTACTGCGTGTTAACTAGAAAACTTATCTCACACATTTACCTGTCTTCCTATCTGACTTCGCTGTACATTCTGTTTAGTTTGTTTTCCTTAACACCCGTTGGGGAATCCAGGCTTAACACAGGGTCCCCAACCTGGGGGGGCCACAGCCCACTACCGAGCTGTGGCCTGCTGTCCACTGGGCTGCATGAGTGGCTGGTGTTATTAAGGCCCTAATGTCACTGTGCGTCACTGTGAGTGTTGCACGTTTGCAACCCCGTTCACGCATGAGCATGCATGTGTAAAGGAGCCTGCCCCTCCAGGCCACCAACCTAGAAAGACTCTGGACTAAAAGACATCCAAGTTCCCTTCTGACTCTGTTCTTCTGTTAAATGAGGCAAGTAAGATGATAATTACAATAACTTACATCTCTTTGATTGGTATGAGTTTACTCTAAGGCTGAATCTAGTGGGGGTAGGTTCACTACTCATCTTTTCAGCACCTAAAGCAGACATAGCTTATAATGATCTCATTGTGTCAGAGGCTGCCTCTCTCAGAGAGATATTTCTGGCAGTGATTCCCAAATGCATTTTTACAGCGGGCTCTATTTCGATTTTACAGGTACCACGGCCCAGGAATCGTTAAGTACATCTCCATACAGGCACTCCTTAGAACTTTAGGATTATTCCTTACAACTTAGAATTATTCACTGAGCGACCGTTCGAAGTTACAGTGGCACTGCAAAAGTGACTTAGGATGGGTCCTTGCGCTTACGGCCCTTGCGGAATCCCCCATAGTTACAGGATCAGAATTCAGACGCTTGGCAATCAGAATGCATTTACAATGATTGCAGCCTCCAAGGGTAGGAGTGTGGTGGCTCTACAAGGTTAGGACTGAGCTGAGCTGACGATCAACAGGATCGTGTTGGAAATCCAGTTGCTGCCATGGGACAGGATGAGCTCCCGTCACATGCTCCAGCTCCTGCCCACCCAGTGGGTGACCACCTTGGTTACCACTTTGGGTACCACTTTGGTGAGTAACTTCACAGGGATGCAAAAGGAACCCCCAATTGGGTGTCCCCCAGGCAAGGGTGATAGCTCCAGCAGATTATTTCACCATGAAAGCACTTCCAACACAGAAGTAATTATTAGTACCCTGTTTCCCTGAAAATACGACCTACCTGAAAGTAAATCCTAGCTTGATTTTTGCACCCAATATAAGCCCTACTCCCCAAATAAGCCCTAATTAAGATCCTGCCCACTCCAGAGTGGATAGGTAAAAATTAAGCTAGGGTGGGGATAGGGGGAGTGGAGCTGCCCTACTATTTACCTTTGGACAGTTGAAGCCAGGCCTTGCACACCCCGACACCTGCCTTGCTGGCCCATTTCTTCTGCAGTTGGCAAGGGTGGCAAGGCTTTCCTGAAGGCCTCTGGAGCTGGTAACAAAGCTCAGGATCGATCCAGAGTTCTCTTATTGGCTGCAGAGGCCTTCAGGAAAACCTTGCCGGAAGGCCACTGACTGCGAAAAGGAGGCTGAGGGCAACACACACAATTGAGGTTAGTCAGTGGATGACATCCCCTGAAAATAAGACCTGGTGCCTTTTTTGGTGGCAAAAAAATATAAGACAGGGTCTTATTTTCAGGGAAACACGGTAGCATTCCAGGATCATATGATCGCCATATATGAGACCTTCTCAGCTGGTTTCCAACAAGAATAAGAAGTCCATTTAAATAAAATGACCTTTTGTCTTCCTCCTCTTCTGTATCGCATGGTCATTCTCTCGTATATATCTATTTAGCATTTTATCTAAGCGCGAATGGGTTTTTTTTTATTCCCCTTCATCCTGCGGTTGCTTCCCCCCCCCCTTCCTTCTTTCTTAAAAATCAGCCAAAATATCATCACCTTCAACACAATGGTTCCTCTGCCATCTTGTGTTCTCAACCTGAAATGACACCAAGATGCAACAATGCAGAATGGTGTTGCGATAGAAAACTATATACTGCAAGTAAAGCTTTAAATGCAAGGTTGGGCAAATCTTATTTCCAATTGTTGCTTGGCTGAGTTTTGTAGAATGTCCAGGGAATGAGAAGATAAAGACGCCTCTTCTCAAAATTATTTATAATTGGTTAAACATGGTGGCTCAGAATACATCAATATCTAAGATATGTAGATCAATAAATACATAGATATAGATCTCTCTCTCTCTCTCATTATCTCTCTGTGTGTGTATGAGTGTATCTGTGTGTGTATATCATCTATCTATTTTATCATCATTATCATTTATCGATGGATTGATCATATTTATCATCTGTCTATTTATCTATCTCTGTCACTTCTGACTATCTATCTGTCATCTGTCTGTCTATCGATCATCTCTCTCTCTCTCTCTCTCTATCTATCTCTATCTCTATCTCTATCTCTATCTCTGTCTGTCTCTCTCTATCATCTATCTATCTATCTATCTATCTATCTATCTATCTATCTATCTATCTATCTATCTATCTATATCTATCTATGTCATCATCATTGATTGATTGATCAATCGATTGATCTATCTATCCATCTATCTCTATCATCATTAGTAGGCATTGTTTGTAATTCAGACTGAGTTTCATGGTTCACTTGAACCACTCAAAAGAAATTTTGCATAGGATGGTCACTGAATGTATAAATCCTATCATCACAATCTCCAATTCCAGAGGAAACTGTAAATCAGCAGTTATAAATGGACCTTTTAAATTGAAATTTTAAATTAAATTAAATTATTTTTTAAATTTAAGATCTTTATTCTTTTAATGTTTTACATGGCATTTTTACTGAATGGCTGTAAATCGCCTCGAGTTGCCTTTGGTAATTTGCAGCATATAAATTAAATAAATAAATAAATAAGTACATTAAGTAAATAAATACATAAATACATAAAAGCTTGCTAAACATGTCTACTCTCCAGATGAATTCTAAAGCCAAGCATTTTGTCCTGACTTCATCGCTCATTTTTCATTATTATTCCAACTCATTATTCATTCCATCTCACGATCAGATGCAATATTGTGTTTGGCACTGCAAAATCGTGGCAGGAGACACCGTGAGTATTTTCCATCCCCATTTTTAAAATTGAGTAGTGTTCAGATCAGCTTTATCTTCCTTTTTCTATCTTTTTATAAATTCAGACCCATCCACGAGTAATAATAATAATCAGCTCCAAAGCGGGAGAGCTGGGTTGAAACTTGGCGGCTTCTGTTTAACGATTTTGTACAAACAGAGTTGAGTT
The DNA here is from genome assembly GCF_049901735.1 of Notechis scutatus. NCBI lineage: Eukaryota > Metazoa > Chordata > Lepidosauria > Squamata > Elapidae > Notechis > Notechis scutatus. Next base: position 7,759,298 of record NC_142013.1, on the reverse strand, counting down.
GTGTTTGGCTTCTTGTTTTGCCTTTTTATATTTTTTTTTCTGGTATGGAAGTTTTGTTTCAAAAACGTCCACATTTCCGTGAAGTGCTCACAGTAGAACAATCTGTGCTGCACTATTAGAGTTAATTATAGAGGATTTAAAATATCTGTTTTGGTTGGCAGTACATGATGCCCTCTTAGTAGTAGGCATTGATTTGTAATTATCATTTATTCTCCACCTGTTCTTTTTTGAAGCTGTGAGCAGTAGTGTGCGTATGTGCATGCACAAGCACGTGCGTAGATGGGCACGGACGGCTAATTATGGGGGGGGGAAAGGTTGGCTTGTTTCAAGAGAGGCCTTGACTACTTTCTCAACCACTAAGCCTGATGCCAAGGAATCAACAACCTTGCTTGTTCAGACACAAAAACCAGCAGGGGCAACTGGGAGCTGAGAGCCAGTTTGGTCTAGAAAGTGGGAGCCTGTGAGTTCTAGTTTCACCTTGGAGATGAAAACTGGCTGGATGTCTTTGGGCTAGTCACCAGGAGACTGTGAGTTCTAATCCTATCTCAAGCGTGAAAGCCAGTTGGGTGACTTTAAGCCAGTTACCAGGAGACTGTGAGTTCTGGTCCTGCCTTAGCCATAAAAGCCAGCTGAGTGATTTTGGGCCAGTCACCAGGAAACTGTGAGTTCCAGTCTTGTCTCAGGCATGAAAGCCAGCTGGGTGACTTGGGGCCAGTCACCAGGAGACTGTGATTTCTAGTCCTGTCTCAGGCATGAAAGCCAGCTGGGTGATTTTGGGCCAGTCACCAGGAGACTGTGATTTCTAGTCCTGTCTCAGGCATGAAAGCCAGCTGGGTGACATTGGGCCAGTCATCAGGTGTTGGTGAGTTCTAGTCCTATCTTAGCCATAAATGCCAGCTGGGTGACTTGGGGCCAATTACCAGGAGACTGTGAGTTCTGGTCCTGCCTTAGCCATAAAAGCCAGCTGGGTGATTTTGGGCCAGTCACCAGGAAACTGTGAGTTCTAGTCTTGTCTCAGGCATGAAAGCCAGCTGGGTGACTTGGGGCCAGTCACCAGGAGACTGTGATTTCTAGTCCTGTCTCAGGCATGAAAGCCAGCTGGGTGACTTGGGGCCAGTCACCAGGTGTCGGTGAGTTCTAGTCCTACCTTAGCCATAAATGCCAGCTGGGTGTCTTTGGGCCAATCACCAGAAGACTGTGTGTTCTAGTCCTGTCTCAGGCATGAAAGCCAGCTGGGTGACTTTTAGGCAGTCACCAGGAGTCTGAGCATTGTAGTCCTACCTTAGCCATAAAAGCCAGCTGGGTGATTTTGTGCCAGTTACCAGGAAACTGTGAGCTGTAGTCCTGTCTCAAGCATGAAAGCCAGCTGGGTGACATTGGGCCAGTCATCAGGTGTCGGTAAGTTCTAGTCCTATCTTAGCCATAAATGCCAGCTGGGTGACTTGGGGCCAATTACCAGGAGACTGTGAGTTCTAGTCTTGCCAATCACTCAATGGGATGACCTCACTACCAGGTGACCCTCAGATGGGGTGACCAGTCAGTCACATGACCAACTGATTACATAAGACCAGTAAAAGCAGAAGAGAACTGAAACAAGGCCCTTCAACCCTTCAACCCAAGCTCTGCTGAAGATGTTACTTAGCCAGATGACAAAATGTTTCGAAACTAAACAATAACCTTGTAGAACAACCTACCGCCAACATCTACCACCCAAGCCACAAATATTTTCACCATTTCAAGTTCAATGGGTGCCTACATCTTCTGTGAAATAGCTTTTCCATTTCATAACCCTTACTCTCCAGCTGTATTTAAATGGACAGCCAGTTCTTTTGGTAATCTTTTAATATTACTTGTGCTTGTTTTGACCTAAGAGGGAATCATATTTTCATTAAAAAGGGAGAGAAAGATGTAGACTCAATTTACGGTATAATTTTAAGGTAAACATTGGGTGTTCCAGAATATGGAGAGACATCAAATTTTAGGAAAGCTTGATGGATTTTTGTTTAAACCAAATATGTCCATAAGCTATAAAACGGATGGGTTTTACTAAGGCAAAAGGGATATGAGGGGGGATTATTTGAATGCAGAACAACTTAAGTTTTTTTTCCCCAAAGGTGAAAAGAATTTTGGAGAATTCTCATGAATGGAAGCATGATGTTTTTGCAGTTATATGATAGTCAAAATGTATGTTGTGGTTGCATGTGTGTGTGTGTGTGAGAGAGAGAGAGAGACAGAGAGAGACAAAGACAGAAGGACGGAAGGACGGAAAGAAGAAGGTCTCTCTTTCATTGAATAACAAACTTTTAACCACCTTCCTGGATTCCTATCATACAGATAACAGATAATCATAGTTGGAAGGGACCTTGTAGGTCATCTAGTCCAACCCCCCATCCAAGTGGGAGACCCTACACCATTTCTGACAAATGGCAGTCCAATCTCTTCTTGAAAATCTCAAGTGATGGCGCTCCCACAACTTCTGAGGGCAAGCTGTTCCATTGGTTTATTGTTTTCACTGACAGAAAGTTTCTCCTTATTTCCAGGTTAAATCTCTCCTTGTTCAGTTTCCATCCATTATTCCTTGTCTGGCCTACAGGCGCTTTAGAAAATAGCTTGATCCCTTCCTCCTCTGTGTGACACCTCTCAAATATTGGAAGACTGCTCTCCTGTCTCCCCTGGTCCTTCTCTTTACTAGACTAGCCAAGCCCAGTTCCTGCAACCGTTCGTTGTATGTTTTAGCCTCCAGTCTCCAATCATCCTGGTTGCTCTTCTCTGTACTTTTTCGAGAGTCTCAGCATCTTTTTTATAATGTGGTGAACAAAACTGGATGCAGTACTCTAGGGGTGGTCACTAAATCTCAAGAGACCTCTTCTTGAAATAACATTCATTGGTTATTTCTTGTTTTGTTTCTGAATGCTCCTACTCATCCAAGTTCTCAAGAAGAAAAAAATTCAACTAAATTTGGTTGAAAAATTTAGGAAGCCCACTTGTGTTTGTTACAGAAGGATAGCTGAGCAATACTCAAATTTTCTAGGTAGGACATGAAGTTTCCTAATGCAAGAGGTGAGAACTCAACTGTGACTCCATCAGATGTTGTTTCGTGAAACTTTAACATGAGTAAAAATTGTTTTCAAAAGGTCACGTAAAATGGTCCTCACTTGATCAGATGGTTGATGCTTTCCCCTGCTTTCCTAATTGAATGATACGTTCTTCTAGGATCGTCCAGCACATGAGAAATATAGTGTCCTTACTTCCCAACCACCTGGCATGTTTGTTTATTTATTTTTAATCCATCTTTATTATTTTTATAAATAACTCAACAGCAAACATGAATAATATTTCTTCCTCCTCCTATTTTTCCTAGAAGAACACCTCTGTGAGATGGGTTGGGTTGGGTTGAGAGGGAGGGAGAGGGAGGGAGAGGGAGAGGGTGGGAGGGAGGGAGAGAGAGTGGGGGACTGGCCCAAAGTCCACCAGACAGTTTTTATGGCTAAGGAGGGACCAGAACTCATAGGCACTTGATGATTGGCTCAAACTCACCCAGTCAGCTTTCATATCTCAGGCAGGACTAGAATCCACGATCTCCTGGTGATGGCCCAAAATCACTCACCTAGCTTTCATTCCTAATGCGGAACTAGAACTCACTGTCTCCTGGTGATGGCCCAAAATCACTCACCTAGCTTTCATTCCTAATGCGAAACTGGAATTCACGGTCTTCCAGTTTTTAGCCTGATGCCTTCACTATTAGACTAGACTGGTATTGTGGCCTGTCGGCTGCCAGCAGACCTAGCTGCAGAGTCAGATGAGGAGGAGGTTGAGGGAGAGCCTGGAAGGCTTTGGAGCCTTTGGAAGACTCTGATAAGGAAATAGCATCAGAGACTGAGTTGGGGCCTTCTGTCCTCCCCCAAGTGGAGAGGCAGATGTCTCCACGGCCTGAGCTAAGTGAGGAGGAGGAACAGATGGGGTCCATCCCAGATGCACATATGCACAGAGAGGAAAGGAGAGGAGAGCAAAGGAAAACAATAAGCCAGCTCTCAGGGTAAAGCAGACATAGACATAGGGGTGGGATTCAAATTTTTTAACAACCGGTTCTGTGGGCATGGCTTAGGTGGTGGGTGTGGCTTGATGGTCATGTTATTGGCTGGATGTAGCCAACTCAATATCACTCACATCGAGGCACGCATCTCCTTGCCTGGCCTCTCATGATTGTGGGGATGCTGCAACAGTCGTAAGTGTGAAAAATGGTCATAAGTCACTTCTTTCAGTGCCATTGTAACTTTAAATGGTCACTCCACACAAGCAAAGTACCAGCAAAGGAGGGGAAAAAAACCTCCAGAGAAGTTCCTGAGACAGGAAGTCCAGTCCTGCCAAGAATGTAATAAGGGTTAACGGAGAGGCAGTTTCTGTAAGCAACACCAGAATGTTTCCCTCCTGCCTTCCTTACAGGATTAGGCAAATAATTTCTTCTAACAACCGGTTCTCTGAACTGCTTAGAATGTTAACAACCGGTTCTAGCGAATAGGTGCGAACTGGTAGAATCCCACCCCTGCATAGATGCTAGTCAGCCCCTCCGAGACTAGGAAATAAATATCAATGGTATGGGAGTGGCTGGTTGTCACAGACAACTGTTCACTTTTAGGATACAGCAAGCAATTTGGATTTCTTGGCCTGTTGGGACTAATTACATTTGGTTTTTGTTTATCCACGTGAATAAAAGACTGTTCCTGCCCTGTTCGAAAATGGGTTTGTTTGTACTCGTGAGTAAGCGGATTATCATTATTTGCTAAGGCTGGTTCAGAACTAGTGGCTCTCTCTGTTATTTCCACTGCTGATTCCATTGGAATAGCATGCTTTGTTTTAAATAGAACCAACTTCATCCATTCCAAAGCTCATTTTTCTCTTAAATCGTTGGGTTCCAAATGTTTTCATGGAAATCAACTATGCAAAATGGCTAAATGTTAGTTTTACAGGTAGAACTGTACAATCTGTTGTGAGGTGTACTGACGCCGTAGCTAGTGAACTAAATCGTCTAACTTTCTTCCCTCTCTTTCATGCAAAGGAGAAAGATGTTGGTGGTTATTTATTTCACCTAGAGGTCATATTTAGAGTTGTCCTTTTCTCATGGTCCTATTGGGGATAGCAAGAACTGACCATGCAGTCCAGAATGATAGTTGCAAGAACAATTGTCAGAACTGCTATTTTATGCTGAGCTTGCAAACGTTAGCTGCCAGTCTGCCATTGAGTAGGGGGGAGGGAGCTGGTGGGATGCAGGAAGCTGACCCTCATTGTCTTTTCCAGAGAAAACAAGTCAAGGTCAAACCAGATCGGAATGCAACAGCTAACAGCTCTCTAACTAACTCGCCGTGGAAGAGACAGTTCCCAAAACAATTTATTCAAAATTAATTGGACAGTATGGGCGTGCAATTTGAAAGGAACTGGGAAGGAAGTGACTGAGGGGAAAGTTAACCAGGGAAATTTGGTGTGCGAATACTTAGTTCTGTCTTTGCTTTTGACTTTCAGTAAGAGTATACCTTTCACTATGGAATGGAGTCGAGGGTCTTTCTTTTCTAAAGAACCAAGTTGGGGCAGGACTGACAGCGATTTTACATGGTGAAGTGCATCTGCATGGATGGCAGTTTTATCCATCATTAGTGCGATCCCTAGTTTTTGGTTTTTTTTTTTTTTTTGAACCGCTCAAAAAGATCTTTTCAAACTACTTTATCATGATCAAAATTCAAAATTTTCTTCTCCCGGTTCCTTCATGTTTCTTTTTCCCTTCTATCTTCCAGAAGTATCATTATCAAGATGAAGATGCACCACATGACCATACTTTACCTCGTTTAACCCATGAAGTGAGAGGTCCAGAACTAGTCCACGTTTCTGAAAAGAACTTATCGCAGATAGAAAATGTCCATGGATATGTTCTACAGTCGCACATCTCGCCTCTGAAGGTCAGTAAAGCTCCTTCTCTGATGTAAATGAAAACACAAAGAAAAGAGGTATGTTTTTGTCTGATGAGAATGATGGACAGGTAGACCTCAACTTACAACCATCTGTTGAGTGACCATTTGAAGTTACAATGCTGCTGAAAAAGTCACACTTATGACCATTGAAACATCCCCCACGTGTTCAAAATTCAGACGCTTGGCAACTGGCATGTACTTACGACAGTTGGTGTGTTCCAGGATCATGGGATCCTTTTGTGACTTTCTGGCAAGGAAAATCAACGGGGAAACCAGATTTACATAACAACCCTGTTATTAACTTAACAACAGCAGTGGTTCATTTAACGTCTCTGGCAAAAAGGTCATAAAATGGGGCAAAATTCACTTAACAACCATCTCACTTAGTAACGGAAATGTTGAGTTCAGTCAGTTGTGGTCGTAAGTCGAGGACTACCTGTACAAATTGTAACCATTTTGAGTGTGGTTAAGCTCTGAGATAAATCTTTAATCTGCGACAGGTTTTGTTCCTGTTCTCTATAAAAGCTTTGTTTTGCAGAGAAAGGACGTAATTATGTGAATAGATATTGTCGAGAAGAGAATTATCTTTTCCAGTTTCTAAGCTACGTTACGGCGATCTTTCAAAAATTATCTTACCAGCTGAAAACAGCCAAAGTCTTTGCGTCTTTGTACAGAAACCAGACAAGATACAAATCAAAATTAAAATGAGGTTTTGAATTGCAAAACTAAACATTAAGAAATGGCATCGCATTCAGTCGGTTCCCTCAAAACCACATTTTCACCAGCTTCTGGAAGGAAATAAGGGTGGGGTTTGTGCACACTTTGGGTGCAAGCCAATTGAAAACAGGGGGCTTGTTGTGTTTAGCGGCAGCAGGTGCAGACGGCTGTGGAGAGCGAGGACTCAGATGAGTGGCCAGGACCATTAGGGAGTGGGCTGCTGCCTTCAGAGATTGTGGGGGCTGGCAGCAGGGGTGAGGAGGTTCCCGAGGAGCCTGTGCCAAGTGCACGTGCACAAAGGATTGCTCGGAGGAAAGAACAATTACAGCACCACAGGCAACTCGGGAGTAAGGCAGCAAGGTAATAGCCCCTCCCTGAAGAGGATAAAAGCCAGGTTTGGAAAAGCGTTCTTTGCAGACAGCAAAGAAGCTCTGAAGCTCAACTGATGGACATCTTAGTTCGTGCAAATTAGTTCTTATCACTGGGTTTTTGGTAGCCTTGACAAACAACTGGGCAAGGCTCTTTCTTGTTGGAGCTAATTAGCAGAAAGCAGCCTTCAGAAAAGAATTTGTCATTAAACCTTAAAAGTTGGGGGCTGTTGCCTTTGTCTGTGTTTGCTCTTTGGGAACCCGGTTGGTTCAGAACAGGGCTGTTTTGTGGTAGACCTTTTTTTTTTTTAGAAAAGTTTTTTTTTTATAACAAAAACAACAAATAAAACCATCTTTCAGTTATACAGTGTGTCCGTTGGGTACATATAATATCTTGTGCATATAATAATATTGGTATACATTTCTTATTGAGTTTGCATTCATATTATATTGTAGTCAACATCATATATCCTCTTATATCATTATTACATTGTCATTAAGTTTTTAATTTCAATTTCAAACTGTCCTTAAAGGCAAATTCCAAATCTTACTAAATTATATTCATATTAAAGCCCATTCAAAAAATAATCAATTTTAGTATATCGTTACTAATGCAATATCCTTTAATTTCTAACTCTATTTTCTAGGCACCCACAGAATAACTCCCAAATCTTATCGTATTCCTTTTATTCTTGTTCTTTAATTGCCAATGTCAATCTATTCATTTCTGCACATTATTTCCTTCTTTAGAATATTTTATTTTTTAAAAAACAAAAATACAAATCTCTATTCACATTAATGGTGTTCATGTCCTTATTAATACGTACATCTCATTTTATACCTAAACGTCCACTCTTATTTCTATCCTCCGTTATTTTCTTAATCACCTCCTCCTCCATTGGAATTTTCTCATTTTTCCAATTTCGAGCAAATACAATTCTAGCTTGGTAGACCTTATTTTGTGGTAGGCCTTATTTTGTGATAGTCATGGATCCTTAGCAGGGCCTCCCTATTTTTTCAGGTAACAATGGTGGAAATTAGGAAAAAGGCAGGTTTGTCAAATTTGATTTCATTGAGGGCCACATCTGGGATGTGTTTGACCTCAGAGGACCAGAGGTGGGTGGGTGTGGCCATGGTGGGCATTTGACACAGGCACAAGATGCATTTCCCCCCCTTCTTTCTTTCCACAGTTCTTTACTATAACCATTTTCCTATCTTTTCTACCAGATATCCTGCAGCATTCTCCCAGCCAAAAAGGGCCGTTGGGGGTGGTGGTGCCCCCCCTGGGCCCATTTTTGGCCAGCAGAGGCACCATGGACTGGTCCATTGATATTTCCAGGCCGGCCCCATGAACCAGATCTAAGCATCTTGTGGACCAGATTCAGCCCGTGGGCCTTGAGTTTGATAACCCTGCTCTAAGATATCTGGACCCAAAACATATCCAACCTTGGCAATTTTAAGACCTATAGACTTCAACTCCCAGAGTTCCCCCAGCCAGCATGGCTGCTGGGCAGAGGTGGTATTCAGCAGGTTCTGACCAGTTCTAGAGAACCAGTAGCGGAAATTTTGAGTAGTTGGGAGAACCGTCAAATCCCAACCCTGACCGGCCCCGCCAACCCCATCTATTCTCCGCCTCCCATTGAGTCCCAGCTGATCGGCTGAGTCTTCTTTGGTTGCCCTGCACAGGAGAACGGAGCTGGAAATCAGGTTAGTGGGGTGGGGAGGGAATGGGTATTTTGCAGTATCAAGTGACGCCCACAGAACCGGTAGTAAAAAACAATTAAATCCCACCACTGCTGCTGGGGTATTCTGGGAGTTGAAATCCACAGATCTTAAAGTTACTAAGATTGGACACCCTGATATAGAGAGATTCTATGGGCAGCAACAGCTGTTGTGGCTGGGTCAGAACAATAGCATCTTGAATGGCACTTGGAAACTTGCTATTAATTCCATGTAGAAAAGGCATAATGGGGTGATACTGAGACCAACCACCAAGCACCTTTGCTGTTGCACCTTGGACTAGCTAAAGTTTCCAGGTGATCTTCAAAGAGCAGCTACAGCAAGTAGCATTAATCAGATTAAGAGGTAGTAAGAGCATGTGTGACATCTTCAATGGATCCTATTCCAGGTAAGACTGCAGCTGGTGCACTTCCTGGACATGATTTCTACCTGTTCTTTAAGTAGGAAATGTGATTGCAATGTGGGTGAAAAGCATTGTCTGAAAGTCTAGAGTAAGTGAAACATAGCCCGTTTGACTCCTTAAAGAAGCCAAAGTATGGAAACATTTCTCAATTGTTGGTCCCACCTACTTTTTGGAGCCTCCCGGGGCATAAAACAGATACTGGAATTCAAATGAGTGACCTGACTTACTCTGTAAGATGTGGAAGAGTTGCTGGTGAGGTACGTGGAGCTCCAAGCTGCACCATTTGCAATCTGGATGAATTTAAAGCAGGGTCTTCAAACTTGACAGCTTTAAGACTTGTGGACCAACTCCCAGAATTACTGAGCTAAGATGACTGGAGGAGGAATTCTGGGAGTTGAAGTTCACAAGTCTTAAAGCTGTCAAGTTTGAAGACCCTTGCTTTAAAGCAAAAAAAAAATAATATCAACTTTATTAGCCCGCTGCAAACTCTTTTCTTCCCTGAAGCCTTCATCCCTGCCATATTATGATGGAACACTAGATGGTGCAATGAACTGGCAATCTTTTTAATCCAGAGAAATAGTTTTGATACCAAGAGTTGATAAGACAAACTGGGAAGAAATCATAGCAAGAGAAGATGCTTGTCTATCATGCGTCTCCAGCAGTGCTTTAAAGACGTTGAGGTGTTTTTGCGGTCAAAAGGGTGGGATTTATTCGGTACAAGGTTTGGCTTGAAGCGGGGAGGGAGGGGGTGCCCAACCATGTCAATGTTAAGACCTGTGGACTTCAACTCCCAGAATTCCTCAGCCAGCGATGCAGATTCTGGGGGATGCTGGCTGAGGAATTCTGGGAGCTGAAGTCCACAAGTCTTAATGTTGACAAAGTTGGAGAACCCTGGCTTAAACCAATCATGTAGAAGACAGAAAATTGAAAACTTCTTTGAAGATGCATTGAAGACTGAGATGAGTGGAGTGGAGTGGAGTGGAGTGGAGTGGAGTGGAGTAGAGTAGAGTAGAGTAGAGTAGAGTAGAGTAGAGAATAACAGGAAAGAACAGAATAAAATAGAGCTGAAGGGACCTTAGAGATCTTCTAGTCCAGCCCCCTGCTCTGGCAGGAGACCCTATACCATTTCAGACAAGTGGCTGTCCAGACTGTTCTTAAAATCCTCCAGTGATGGAGCGCCCATAAGGCCAGCTGTTCTACTGGTTAATTGTCCTCACCATTAGGAAGTTTCTTCTTAATTCCAGGTTGCTTCTCTCCTTGATTAGTTTCCAACCATTGTTTCTTGTCCTGCCCCCTGGTGCTTTGGAGAACAATTTGACCCCACTGTTCTTTGTGGCAGCCCCTCAAATATTGGAAGACTGCTATCGTGTTGCCCCTAGTCCTCCTTTTCTCTAGACTAGCCAAACCAGACTGTTGAAAGGAAAGATCAATTACTCCCCATGTCCGTCCCCACCACACACCCCCTCTGGATTGTTATGATCATGTCACGGGTTGGCTAGATGGCTGAAAAGGTATGGGCAACGGGAATGAATGCATTTTCACTCCCCTCCGTTTCAAGGAAAGTCTTTGCAAGGCCCCCAATTCATCTGCAATTTAAATACGGCACTTCATAATGATCTCTCGTTCATTCCCTGTCTGATTAAAGCACCATCATCTCCTGTCCCTCCGGGGAAGAGATCTAATCAGTTGACAGCCTAACAAACATTGCGTTTGCTAAAACGAGACCTGAGGATTTGTAATCATAGGGTTGGTGTTTTCCTTCTCCTTGTCCTTTCTGTGTATCAAGATTGTAGAAAGCTTTAGCACCCACCCCTCTTAGAAAAATGAAATATCTTAGGGAATATTTTTAAAAGGCAGAATAGTCTCATCACTCCTTATCACCTACCCACTCCCACTTGTGACTCTATGACTGTAAGTTTGTTGCTTGTATCCTTACGATTTATATTGACTGTTTCCTAGTATGATTTGATTGCTTATTTGTACCCTATGACTATCATTAAGTGTTGTACCTGATGATTCTTGACTCTTGAAATGTCTCTTTTCTTTTATGTACACTGAGAGCATTTGCACCGAAAAATTCCTTGTGTGTCCAATCACACTTGGCCAATAAAAGAATTCTATTATATATTAAAAGAGAAATAGAAATCTTAAGGGAGACAGAAACTCAGGCCTTCAGCTCCCTGCCCTCAGCAGATATTTGGTGCCTGTTGAGAAGGATTGGGCCAGCCTATTCACAAAACAAAACACCTTCCATTCAAGGTGATGGGATGAAGATATGACCCTCCAGGACATTATAGGATTATCTAGCAGCAGGGCTCACTGCATTGCAAAATCAAAGGACATTGCATCAGCCCAAGGTTCAACCAAACTTGATTCAGACAAATATCACCCCACATGGCCCCACAAGAGTCTGACAGCAGCCAATAGAATACATTTTCTCGCACAGAAACAGTAAGCTCAAGTTCAAATCCCAAGAGAGGATATAAATAACCCCGTCGCTCCACTCCATGTGTCAGCTGCACCAGAGAACCACCTGCTTGATGACTGCTCCATTAAACCAGGGGGCCCCAACCACCGGGCCTCGGACCGGTACCGGTCCGTGGATCATTTTGTACCGGGCCGCCTACTTTGCTTGGGCGCCGCCATCTTGTTTTGACGGCACTTGAGAAAGTGCTTCTGGGTGAGCTTGTCGGTCGTCGGTTGGATGGAAAGTGGCGTTTGGGTGCTGAAGGAATCCTCGCACCTTAGTTTCGTCAAGGGGGGGGGCGACTTCGAACGAAGAGCCGTCCTGATGGTGGTGGAGTCTCGCGTTACTCAGGAGGAGATTAAGAAAGAGCCCGAAAAGCCCATCGACAAAGATACAAAGGAGGAGTTGAAGGTGGTGGGGAGAAGCGGGGGACGGCTGGCTGGCCGGTCGCTCGGCTCGCCTTGCCTTGGTCGTGCATGCTGATGCCGGTACCAGTCCGTGGATCATTTTGTGATGCCGGTACCGGTCCGTGGTACAAAAAAGGTTGGGGGCCACTGCATTAAACCATCTTTCCAATCCGCCTCCAGGTTTCCAGTGTCTTTCTTCCCCCTTGGGACTGAACCAGACGGATATTTCTTCCAACGGGATGGTTCTCCTTAAAGTGAAGGTTTAGTCAGTCTGGCAAAACTGTATTCTGTGGAGTATCTGACCTGTCGTCACTGACAATCTCAAGGTAGAAAGAAGAAAAAAGTATTTTTCAATGCCCAACAAAAATTGGGACTGGAATTTCCATTGCTGAGCGAAGCAGTTCTAAGTGAGTTGTGCCTGATTGTACAAACTTTTTTTTTTGGCCACCATTAAGCAAATCTTTGTGGTTGTTAAGAGATTTAACAATGATTTTTAAGAGAATCCGGCTTCTCCCCGTCGGCATTGCTTGTCGGAAAGCTGGCTGGGAAGATTGCAAATTGCAATAATCGGGATGCTTCAGCTAATTGTATAAATCCATGCAGGTTACCAAGCAACTGAAATTGATCGTGGGACTGTTGGGATGCTTCGTAAGTGTGAGGAGTGCCATTATAAGTTTGAGCAGTCACTAAACGGATGTTTGTAAATTGAGGACTGTCTGTGCTAAACGGAGAAACCACCTATAGTCTCTGGCAAATTGTAGTGCTGTCAGTACCCTGGACATCCCAAAGGTGTTTTTTCAGGAGGCAACTGGACTTCCTTGGTTTTCTTTGAAGACGTTTCACTTCTCATCCAAGCTTCTACCATAGACTTCACTCCATTCCTAAGAGGTCTGTAAGGGGGCGTGCATAAGCTCACCAGCGTGCCTACCGTCCCTGTCCTACTGTTCCCATTTATTCATAGTCATTTATCATGTATATAAATGAGTACAGATAAATGGGAACGGTAGGACAAGGACGGTAGACAGTTTAAGGTTAAAGTTTTGGGGGTTTGAGGATGTAACAACAGAGCCAGGTAGTGAGTTCCAAGCATTGACTACTCTGTGGCTGAAGTCGTATTTCCTGCAATCGAGTTTGGAGTGGTTTACTTTGAGTTTGTATCGGTTGTTTGCCCGCGTGTTATTATGGTTGAAACTGAAGTAGTCATTGACAGGCAGGATGTTGTAGCAGGCAATTTTGTGTACTGAACTTAGGTCAGACTGTAGGCGGCATAGTTCTAAGTTGTCTAGGTCCACAATTTCAAGCCCGGTGGCATAAGGTATTCTATTGCGAGCAGAGGAGTGGAGTACTCTTCTCGTGAAAATTGGACCCGTTCAATTGTATGAATGTCTGCTATACAGTGTGGATTCCAGGCAGGTGAGCTGTATTTGAGAATTGGTCTGGCGAAGGTTTTGTATATGATAGCAGACTTCCCAATATCTAAGGAACTGCCGCAAAGAAGAAGGAATCAACCTATTCTGCAAACTATCTACGGCAGGAGAAGAAGAAGCAATGGATGGAAACTTAGCAAGGAGAGAACCAGCCAGGAACTAAGGTGAAATTTCCTGAAAGTGAGAACAATCAATCAGCTTGGCAACTGGTTCATACTTATGACCATTGCTATGTCCCCAGGTTATGGGGACAGGGAACCAGATTCACTTAACCCCCAGGTTACAAACTTATTGAATGCAGCAATTCACTTAACAACCGTGGCAGGAATGATTTGGGAAGTGGGACAAAACTCACTTAACAAATGTCTCACTGAACAACATAAATGTTGGGCATAACTGTGGATGTAAGTTGAGGACTACCTGCACTGAGAAAGAAAGGAAAAAAGAAATTGAAATGGCCAGGTGCATGGCATATGCTCTTGTCTTCTGCCAAAAAAACGGGAGAGACGGATAGAATATGATACAAAAAAGATGTTGAGAACTTAGAAAAGGTCTGGAGAATAATAATAAAGGTGATGGAAAGGAAAGGAAAGGAAAGGAAAGGAAAGGAAAGGAAAGGAAAGGAAAGGAAAGGAAAGGAAAGGAAAGGAAAGGAAAGGAAAGGAAAGGAAAGGAAAGGAAAGGAAAGGAAAGGAAAGAAAGAAAGAAAGAAAGGAAAGAAGGAAAGGAAAGGAAAGGAAAGGAAAGAAGGAAAGGAAAGGAAAGGAAAGGAAAGGAAAGGAAAGAAAGAACAAAGGAAAGAAGGAAAGGAAAGGAAAGGAAAGGAAAGGAAAGGAAAGGAAAGGAAAGGAAAGGAAAGAAGGAAAGGAAAGGAAAGGAAAGAAAGAAAGAAAGGAAAGAAGGAAAGGAAAGGAAAGGAAAGGAAAGAAGGAAAGGAAAGGAAAGAAGGAAAGGAAAGGAAAAGGCAAGAAGGAAGGGAAAGGAAAGAAAAGAAAGAAGGAAAGAAGGAAAGGAAAGGAAAGGAAAGGAAAGGAAAGGAAAGGAAAGAAGGAAAGAAAAGATGGAAAAGAAAGGAAAGATGGAAAGGAAAGGAAAGGGAAAAAAAGGAAAGGAAAAAAGGAAAGGAAAGGAAAAAGGAAAAGAAAGGAAAGTTAAAAAGGAAAGGAAAGGATTAGCAATTTGGGTCACAGCCAAGTTAGTTTCTCATTGTTGTGCTGGTTGTAAGCCATCCAGAGTTGCTTGAAATAGGTGGCTATTCAAATGTTTCAGATAAGTAACTCAACCAAAAATAAATGCATTCACCTGCCAGATCAACTGATCTGTAGGATCACAGAATTCCAGGCCTGGATTCAAGCTGGCACAGTCGATGTGCAAAAATTCCCTTATAAGGGAGACTGACGGGAAGGGAATATCTAATTCTCTTCTAGCATACTTCGTGTATGATTCTTTTGCACCCCTTCTATATCTATTCTTTGGCGAGATGGACAGCTGTAGACATTTGACATTTGATCAGTCAAGGAGTCAGTCAATTAATCTTCCCTCCAGGTGTGTGGGAATTTGGATTCCATAATCCAGAGTGCTGTTTTTCAGAACTCATTATGTAGGTGTGGGTTGTATAGGTTAGTGAACTGTCAATTGTTCATTTTTGAAGACCAATGAGTCCCTAATCAATGAGTCCATAACTGCTGTGGTGGCGCAGTGGGTAGAGTGCAGTACTGCAGGCTACTTCTGCTGACTGCCGGCTGCCTACAATTTGGCAGTTCAAATCTCACCGGGCTCAAGGTTGACTCAGCCTTCCATCCTTCCAAGGTGGGTAAAATGAGGACCTGAATTGTTGGGGGCAAGAGGCTGATTCTGTAAACCGTTCAGAGAGGGGCTATAAAGCACGGTAAAGCGGTATATAAGTCTAAGTGCTATTGTGGTGGTTATAATGTCAATAGGAACCAGAGGTGGTATTCAGCAGGTTCTGCCCAGTTCTGGAGAACTGGTAGCAGAAATTTTGAGTGGTTTGGAGAACCAGCAAATGCCACCTCTGATTGGAGATTTTACAGTATCCTTCCCCTGCCACGCCCACCAAGCCACGCCCCCAGAACCGGTAGTAAAAAAAAAAAAATAGAATTCCCACCACTGATATGAACTCTTAGTGAGTTAGATGTATGTCGATAGATTTTCTCCAGGTCAAAATCCATATGGGTTTATGCTGACCTTTAAAATGATCCTTTAGCTTTTCATCATTTCAACTTGCTTAGCGGGCGGGAATTGCCAGCAAAATTTACTGAATTATTTCTTCGCTCAATTTGAGGATTTGAGAAGGCAATTTAATTCAGAAAGGCGTGATAAACCATATTACGAGCTTGAATTTCTTTTTCTTACACCTTCAGGGAGTGTGACAGATGTCTTTAAAATCAATTCTTTGTGTAAATGTAGAAATAACTGGTGACTCAGTGATTGGCTAATTGATTCATAGGCGCTCATAAGAGACTTTTTTTTTTTTTTAAATGTTCTTGGGTAGAAATAACTCCATTCCTATCGTTTCTTTGAATTTCAGAACCCTCACTAACATCACAGCCTTCAGTTAAATTGTCTACTACTAACAGATCCAAATTAATCAGCCTTCTTAAAAAGCAATAGATGGAAACTAATCAAGGAGAGAACCAACCTTAGAAACTAAGGGAGAAATTTCCTGTCAATGAGAACAATTAATCAGTGGAATGGCTTGCCTTCAGAAATTGTGATTTGTTCCATCATGGGAAGCTTTCAAGAAAAGACTGGACAGCCATTGGTCTAAAATGATCTAAAATGGTATAGGTTTTCCTGAGCCAGGGGTTGGACTAGATGACCTCCCAGGTGCCCTCCAACTCTGTTCTAGGTCAGGGGTGTCAAACTTGATTTCGTTGAGGGCTGCATCAGGGTTGTGTTTGACCTCGGAGGGCCAGGGGTGCGCAGGTGTGGCCAAGTTGGGCATGGTCAGGGGTGGGCATAGCAATTAACATTTTCCTTCCTTCCTTCCTTCCTTCCTTCCTTCCTTCCTTCCTTCCTTCCTTCCTTCCTTCCTTCCTTCCTTCCTTCCTTCTTTCATCCCGCGGCCCATTTTTGCTGTCACGGGGCTGCAGGAGGCTCCCCTGAGTTCTGTTTTCACTGGCAGAGGCACCGCGGGCCGGTCCTTTGCTATTTCCAGGCTGGACCCATGTGCAAGATCTAAACAACCCTGTGGGCTGCATCTGGCTTTGAGTTTGACATCCCTGTTCTATGTTCTAAATAAGAAGATATATTGTGTATAGGAGGAAGAGTGAAATGAGATGTATGTGAGGATAGATGCATCCCTTTCACATTTTTTTAAAAAAAAACCATAGGTATGTGACAGAGTCCTGGCTGACCAATAGTTGCTGATTTCTATACCAAGTGGTAAAACTTGCAAGTGTCCTCCTGAAAAGTAGATTCTAGCTCAGCTTTAACTCCACTGATCTGACTACTTTTTCTTAGAAGGATATAATATAATCAGATTTCTTAACCCGTTATTACTTTGATCAAGCACAATGGATTTCCTCAGATCTGGTGTTGCTCACTATTGCAGAGATAATCTTCGAAATGCCACTGTAATGGAGCTGGCCCGTTACGGTTGTCATTCATAACGGTCACAAAACAGATCAGTCACATGACCAACCCAATTTTTTGACCTATATGGCACGAGTTGTTAAACGAACGCCATAGATGTTGACCAAAACCCATGGTTTGCTATTGACACAGTTTTTCTGAAAAGTAACTGCTGGGTTTTTGTAGGATCATTGGTAAAGGTAATGTGATTATAAGGTAAAAGTTCCCCTCACACATACGTGCTAGTCGTTTCCAGCTCTAGGGGTCAGTGCTCATCTCCGTTACAAAGCCAAAGAGCCAGCACTGTCCGAAGACGTCTCCGTGGTCATGTGGCCGGCATGACTAAATGCCGAAGGCGCACAGAACGCTGTGACCTTCCCACCAAAGGGGTCCCTATTTTTCTACTTGCACTTTTTTACGTGCTTTTGAACTGCTAGGTTGGCAGAAGCTGGGACAAGTAACAGGAGCTCATTCTGTCACACGGCGCTAGGGATTTGAACCACCGAACTGCCCACCTTTCTGATCGACAAGCTCAGCGTCTTAGCCACGGAGCCATCGTGTGTAGGACGATGAGCCACCGATTGTAAGATGCCACAAAAGCATTCTACATGTGGCCATGCTGCTGAGCACGTGAATTTCGGCCATATGACCTCAGAAGGGGGCCCAACTATCAGAACTTGGATACCAGGTTGTAAGTAGTAAGTAGTAAGGTTGTAAGTATTTCACCCTGTCTTTCCTTTTTTTTTTTGTTCCTTTAATCGTCCTTCAGCAATGTTTTCTTGCTTTGGACTCACTGGTGCCACTATCGATAAATAAAAAAACTTGGATATCTTAATTGAATCTCGGGCACCGTAGAAAAGATATCGCTCTGCTTTGGATAATGGACATTGCTACTCATCAGAGGAGACAATCTGGGGTTAAAGGGACTAGTGGACTGCTCAAGAGACAACCTTATCATTGGCTCATTAGCAGCCATGCCTCCGACAGACAAGGTCTCCATGCTTATACTTTCTGAAACATGACCTCAGGAACGGAGAGCGTTATCTCTGATCTCCAACGGATTTTAGATCACTGGAGTTCCGAAAATGCCATTCGTTCTTGAGCTTTGGAGAAAGAATTATATCCCGTGGTGCAAATGCTGAATCTCTGGTTACAATGATATTGACCATAATTAACCAGTGAAAAGTTTGCCTTCAGAAGTTGTGGGCGCTCCATCACTGGAGGCTTTTAAGAAGGGACTGGAGAGCCGCTTGCCTGGGATGGTATAGGATCTCCTGCCTGAGCAGGGGGTTGGACTAGATGACCTCCAAGGTCCCTTCCAACTCTTGTTATTCAATCAATCTGTCAGGTTTCCAAGTGATGAAATCCATTTAAAAAGAAAAGAACAAAGTCCATCTTCCAAGACAATTTATTTTTATTTAGAATAGCATCAAATTGGCAAAGTCTGTTGTAATTCTGGATCTGACACAACCCGGAATTACACCACGTAATATTGGAAGTTAGAAAGAGCCCCAAAAAGTCACATTCCCCAATAGAAGTAAATCAATGTTGCCTGGTGTCATCAATCTCCATCTCCAGGCCTCAGCAAGATCAGCTTTCGTTCCCACGGGAAGGAGAACCACCTAGCCTAAACAACTCTCTCTATCTCTACTTCTCCCACCTTAGGAATGTGGCAAGCCCGAATCCTTTCCCCCATAACCAGCAAAGAGAAAGAAAGAAAAGGTATATATAATAAGGCTAAATGTAATGGCTACGCATATGTCAATTTTGGGCTTGACACAATCAATCAATCAGAATAGAGCTGGAAGGGACCTTGGAGGTCTTCTAGTCCAGCCCCTTGTTCAAGCAGGAGACCCAGTACCATTTCAGACAATTGACTGTCTAGTCTCTTCTTAAAAGTCTCCAGTGATGAAGCACCCACAACTTCCGGAGGCAAGCTGTTCCACTGGTTAATTGTCCTTTCTGTTAGAAAGTTTCTCCTTAATTCCAGGTTGCTTCTCTCCTTTATTGGTTTCCATCCATCATTTCTTGTCTTAAGTACCCTGTGGTACTTAAAATAAACTGACCCCCTCTCTTCTTTGTGGAGGTCCCTCAAATACTGGAAAACTGCTATCCTGTCACCCTGAGTCCTTCTTTTCTCTAGTCTGGTGGTAAATGATTCACTTGTATGCATTCAAACTCTTAGATGCTTTGCATAGTTTCATTTTCCAACCTCCCATAATTACCTCTTTTTTTTCTCCTTCCAGCTTTATTGGTGGATTATTTCAGGTCAAGATCCTTGGAACAATTATTTTTCTTGATCAAGTCCATATATAGGCAGTCCTCAATTTACAACAGTTTATTTAATGACTTTTTGGAGTTACAACAGCATGTTCTGACTCTACCATTTCCACATTTTTCTGTGGCTCTTGCAGTAGCTTAGTGGGATTAAGTGCCATGTTCTGCTGTGATGTGTCGGATGGAGAGATGTTTTCAGACCAATGGGATTTGAAAAACCTTGAATGCCACCGTAACTTCTAATGCATGTTAACTTTATTACGTTGGCGTGTGAGGCATCTGCTCTCAGATTTCTCAATCACTTGGGGGTTACCAAAAAAAAAAAAGCGATTAAAAACATTCTGATTTTCTTTGTGAGATGTTGTTGAGATGACAGTCAATTTGTGGCTAAGAAGGGGAGGTGGAGGATGGCAGGGAAGCTGCCAACACATGGTAGCTTCAAAAGAGTTTGCTTGTTTATTCCATAAATGATATCTTTGATCGAGAGATAATTAGATTGGAAAAAGGGAACAAATTTTTTAGAGTCAGAAGAAATCATTCTCTTTGTGTGTATTTTCTATCTTGGGGTGGGGTGGGGATTTAGTGTGTGAGTGTGAGAGAGAGAAAGAGAGGGAAGGACAAAAAGAAATGCACGGATGGACATCTTCACAATATTATGTTTTTGAAAATAGCAATAGCACATAGACTTACATACTGCTTCATAGTGCTTTACAGCACTCTCTGTATACAATACCAGAGGTGGTATTCAGCAGGTTCTGACCAGTTCTGGAGAACTAGTAGCGGAAATTTTGACTAGTTCGGAGAACCAGCCAATACCAGCTGTGACTGGCCCCGTCTCCATTTATTCTCCGCCTCCCGAGTCCCAGTTAATCGGCTGGGTGTCTTCTTTGGTTGCCCTGCACAGGAGAAGGGAGCTGGAAAGCAGGTTAGTGGGTTGGGGAGGGAGTGGGGATTTTGCAGTATCCTTCCACACCCACCAAGCAATGCCATGTTCACCAAGCCATGCCCACAGAACCAGTAGTAAAAACGTTTGAATCCCACCACTTCTATGGCCCTTCTGGGTCCTCATTTTACCAACCTCGCAAGGATGGAAGGCTGAGTCAACTTTTGAGTCCATCAGGATCGAATTGCTGGCAGGGAGCAGAATCAGCCTGCAATACTGCATTCGAACCACTGGGCTAATTCTTGCCACACGAGTTAGTGACACGGTTGTTCGGTCAGTCTGGTTTCCCCCTTGAGTTTGCCCTGTCAGAAGGCTACAAAAGGGGATCCCATGACCTTGGGACACACAGCAGCGGTCATAAATAGGAAATAAGCATCCGGATTTTGATCACGTGACCACTGGGAATGATGCAATGGTCATAAGCGTAAAAAATAAGTCACACATCATTTATTTTCGGTGCTGTTGTGACTTTGAATGATCCCTGCATGGAGGGTTGTAATTGGAGTCCGAAATGGTATGGTGATGACCCAGGGTGGGGATACAAAAGCAACAAAGTCACAAAACACAGGGGAAGTCCCTTTAATTCCTTCAACTTGGCTACAAAGTTTCAAATATCATTGACTGGAGAGAAAAAACCCCCCCCCCCCCCAAACAGTTATGAAAAGGAAGAACTTCCGTTCAAACTCAAAATACATATAAATTATAAATAAAAAAACAAAAACACAAACCACATTGAAGAATTAATGAGACAAGGCAGGATAATGGCTTGAAGACGTCCACAGATATAGAAATATTTTCACGCTTTGCTTCCAGCACTGGCCCATGCACAGTTTGTCCTTTGAAACAATCCTCACAGCTGCAGCCCATGAAGGGAATCGAGGCTCTTTCCTCCCCCATAGACCACGCCATTCACGTTTCTCCCTTATCTGCTCCTCCCTGCGTGCTCTAGGATGAAAAGGGAATGGGCCCGGGTCTTCCTCTGAATGCTCAGCTGGTATGTGCCCTTCCCCAGTTTCCTCCACAACCTCCGGAGCCACACTCCCACTCCCTGTCGGCTGTTCCCCCCTCTCCCTCACAGTCAGACTCCAACAGGGGCATGATAGGTATAGGTGTTCTGACCAAGGCTTCTGAGACCGTAATTACACCCATGCTTATTTTAAAAACAAGTCTTGTTTTATTGCAACGCTGGGTATTATTTTCATTCCCAGCTGGTAGTGAGTCTCAAACAGTCCCTCAAGATAAGCACCCTCCTTTCTTTTCTGTGAAGTCCTGCCAATCACAGAAGTGTCAAATGAACTAGGAAAAAACACAACTGAAGTACAAAGAGCTTCAAGAATGAACCTGAACCGAACGAACGACTGCTTCCTGCAAAGGTTTCGTCATCTTGGCCTGACCTTTATACCTTATGGGAGGGGCAATCACCTCTCAGACTTACTCCCGAGTTGCCCCTTTTGTTTCAGCTGCTCTCCCCTTCTAGCAGCTCTGCGCACACATGCCCTGGGAACAGGCTCCCCTGGGTCCTCTGCCTCGCTGCTGCCAGACTCTGAAGGCTCTGGAGTCAGCACTCCACTCCCAAATGGTCCTGACCCCATTTCTGCATCAGACGCAGGACCCTCGTCCGGGTCCTCTCCAGAGTCCTGGACTGGTCCCTGTTCTTCCCCACTGTCCGATTCCGCTGCCATCTGTACAGGCTTTCAGCAAACCACAACAATAGGGACTTCCTGCCTGAGCAAGGGGTTGGACTAGAAGACCTCTAAGGTCCTTCCAACTCCATTATTCTGACTGTCATCTGTATTTCAGCTGGCTGACAACAGTCTTTTATCTTTCTTTTCTCCCATTCCTAAAACCCCGAACCTCTCCTCTTAAGCGGGCAAGTGTTGTGATATTTACATCTGCTCAACTTGTATGCCGAAACAGATTCTATTGTTCAACATGTTCAAAACTCCTGGAATCATTCTTGCAGGCTGAATCCTCGCTTCTCTTTGTGCAAGCCCTGGCAATTCACCTGACTTCAGCAGTGGGTTTTGTTCAGTAAATCTTTTGCTTATTTCTGATCATTGATGGACTCCAGAGCTGACACAGCAAACAATGCAAAGACGAGCAAAGAGGTGGAAGTGGGTTGCACTCTGTGTGTGTGTGTGTGTGTGTGTGTGTGTGTGTGTGTGTTTTGTTTTATTTTATTTTTAATTGAGCCAACCTTTCTTCAGTAGCTTTTAGAGGCCAAGTGTGAAGCAGAAAGACACTTTTTTTAAAAACAGAAAATAAATCACCTCTACAATGGAAAAGTTTCTCCTTAAAACACAAATGTTATCCTTAAAGGCTACGTGTTTAGGGTACAGATTTTTCCACAACGTGACTCTACAAGAAGAGAAAAGAGAAGTTCTGTGGGGTCATTTGTCACTGACATCTGCAGAGAACTTGTTGCTTGTTTGGGAGCACCATCACTTGAGACTTTCAAGAAGAGACAGGACTCTCCCATCTGTCAGAAATGGTGTAGGGCCTCCTGCTTGGGCAGGGGGTTGGACTAGATGACCTACAAGGTCCCTTCCAACTCTGATTATCTGTTACCTGCTTGCTTCAACACCACCTCCTCCCCCACACTGCACCTACTACAGTCATTTTGAGCCAGTTTGGCCTAGTGGTTAGAGCACTAGGCTAGAAAGCAGGTTGACACTGAATTCTAGTCCTGCCTCAGCCGTGAAAGCCAGTTGGGGGACACTAAACCGATCATAAGAAATTTTAGTTTTAGTTCTGCCTTAGACATGAAAGCCAGTTGCCTGACTCTGGGCTGCTCACCGGGCGATCGTGAGTTCTAGTTCCAACTTAGGCATGAAAACCAGACGGGTGACAGGATAGTGGGGAATGGAATGATTTATATTCCTTGCAGACAGACTTTTAGCCATACAATTTGGGATGAAGACCCTTGGACTGGTGTGGGTGTGGGAATGGATTTCCAGAGGAAAAACCAGAAGTACTACTCAGGTGACCCTGAGGACACAGATAAACCTCCAAGTGGCCTCAACAACCCTCTAAAAGGATGCAAATGACCAGCTGTCTCCAAGGAATATAAACCCTTCCATTTCCCCACCATCCTGTCAGAGCTGAAGAAGCTTCTTGGATAGGAAGTGAAATGTCTTCAAAAGAAAGAACAAGAAAGTCCAGTTGCCTCCTAAAAAGCATCTCTGGGACAACCTGGATGGCTGAGAATCTCTACAGACTGTGCATAGACTGTTTAGCAACAAATCAGTTTAATTGGGCCTTCTCAAATTGACCTGGTCTTTCGCACCTGACACCTGGTTTGATTTGGGTTTTCATGTATGTGATGAGATTCTATCTTCTCATGTGGCAATGACAGATTGTTGGGGTTCAGCCACTAAGGCAGGGGTCCCCAAAATTGCCAACTTTAAGACTTGTGGACTTCAACTCCTAGAATTCCTCAGCCAGCCATGCTGTCTGGGGAATTCTGGGAGTTGAAGTCCACAAGTCTTAAAGTTGCCAAGTTTGGAGACCCCTACTCTAAGGTAAAACTGACATGGCCTAGTCGTTGTTAAGAAAAAAAATATAACAAAAGTAACACAACTTCATTAGCAAGTCAGAGAGATTAATTTATTTTTTTGCAACTGAGCAATTCTATTGCTGTTGAGGGAATGCTCGGTTGTGCAATAAAAATATGGCAAAGTCAGATTTGTTTCGTTGGCTTAGAAATAAATTGCAGCAGAAATACAAACACCCTTTCATTTCCAGAATCCACTCCCTACCCCCACCCCCGTGAGAGTCCCTGAAATCTTCCTCGGGCACATTTTCATCTTTTTTATGTTAAACAAAACCTCGGAATGTCAGTCAAACTTGATAAGTGACTGAATAAACTGTGCACATTAATGTTTATCGAATAATACTGTTGGCTTTCCACAGGATTTGTAAACCTGGTTTAAATGGATTTTGAATTTTATTTCCTTTTAAACGTTGCTCTGCTTTTAAAAGCCATTTTTGATCACGGCAGCATACAAAATATGATTGATGAATAAAATAAATATTAATATACATGGTATATTGGATATTGCTGGGAATTTTGAATTAGACAACAGATTGTTTCTCCTCTCTGCACGAGAGAGAGAGAGCTCCAAATTAAGCCGGACAAGGAGACATGGCCAGAGGAGCTAATTCTACTTTATGATAAGGCAAACACAATCTCTTTTGAGAATCTGACAGGTTTGGGTGGATCCTTTCTGTTTCTTTCTCTGCCTATTATGCAGCTGAGGTCTCTTCGCCCTTTATCTGAATATTCCCTAGGCAGCACCTCTTTTCTTCCCTTTCCAAGGCCACTCTCACATTCCATTCCTTTATGTGCATTTTTAGAATTTTTTCCATCTAGCCGAGAATCCCTCCGGAGAAACTCTCATCCAAGAATTAAACAAATCTTTTTTTATTGGGTTTTTTTAGGCAACTAGCCAATTCAACTACTGTCCTAACTTGGTTTTTTTTTCTCTTTTATTGAGATTATTTATTGTCTGTGAGAAAATTATTCTAACCTACAGAAACAAACCAATAGCAAAATACAGAACAAGCTAGGAATGACAGCATACTGTATATAGGAGTGAACAGATTGATTTAGGAATTGGCGAGAAACCAGCTTCAAATCTCTCTTGTTTGCATTGTAAATAAGCTGCAATTATTTACATCCCATCTGTTCTATAGGTATAATAAATTAACTTTGAACAGTCACTAAATGAACTGTTGTAATTAGAAGAATGTGTGTGTGTGTGTGTGTTTGGTGCGGTGGCCTAGAGATGGAGCTCTCGCCTCACAATCAGGAGGCTATGAGTTCGATCCTAGGTAGAGGCAGATATTTCTCTCTTGGGGCACAATGGGAATATATCTGCTGAACAAAACTCTGCATTGGCAATAGGAAGAGCATCTGGCCAGTAAACATTCAGCTCCATTCAGTTGCCCAGACTTGGGATAGCCATGGCCTGGATGATTGAGAATCTTCATTAGATATTTTTTGGTGGTCATTGACCAAATAAACAATATTTTATTCATTCCCTACCCCAAAAGCCCAGCTACTCATTTGCCTGAAACGTAGTGCATTTTACCCATTCTAAAATTCAATTGAATTACCTCAAACTGCAAAAGGATGCAGCCATCTATGCATCTCCATTACTACTCAATGAAGACACGATGGCTAGAAAGATTAAACAAGATTCAGACGAGGGCCTCCGCTTTCAATTTGAGATGAAAACGGGGGCGTTTTCACCAAATCACAATGGAGTTTGGGGTTGTTTTTTTTTTTTATATCCTTAGAAAAGATTTAACTAATAATTGATCTATCCAACATTCTGAGGGGAAAAAACATGCCTGATCTTTGGAGAATTTATCTCTTAAGGGTTCTTTAGAAAACAGAATACAAACCAAGCTTGAAGGGGGCATTTCAATCTCCTGTTTAGCACAAAAATCCAACTTAATTCATCCCTGTCAGATGGTTATCTAATTTCCACTTCAATACACCTAGTAAAAAAGATATCACCACCTCCTCATTTTGTAGAATATTAAATCTGTTATCCCCTCAACTGCCACCTCAGACCACTATTTTCTAAGTTGCTTTCTTATGCCTTTAAACGCTAAATCAAATATAGCACCCAGGTACCGGCACGAAGTCTCTTAATTTTCTTTCCTTGGACATTTTTCTAACCAGTTCTCTTAGAAAAGTAACCAAAGCCCTCTGTATTTTGAAGAAGTCGAGTTCCACAGAATTTCGTGAGCATTTCACTCTCCACACGGTTACTCCAGCAACAATACTGTTCTTCAGCTTTAATCCTGAACAAAGGGAAAATTCATTTCTGCTGATCAAGATGGATGATAGATTGAAATATAGAGGATAGATACTGAGATAGATAGAGAATATCTACCTAGATGTCTAGAATATGATAGATATAGGAAGATGATAGATAGATAGATAGATAGATAGATAGATAGATAGATAGATAGATAGATAGATAGATAGATAGACAGACAGAGCAGACGGACAAAGACAGACAGTTGATAGGTAGAGATAGCTAATAGATTGAAAGATGAGACAGACACAGTAGAGATAGATAGATAGATAGATAGATAGATAGATAGATAGATAGATAGATAGATAGATAGATAGATAGATAGATAGATAGATAATAGACAGACAGAGACAGAGTCAAGAGGTAGAGATAGTAGATTGAAAGAGAGGACAGACAGACAGATAGATAGATAGAGATGATAGACAGACAGACAGATAGTAGAGATAGATAGATGACAGATAGATAACTAGATAGATGATGGACAGACAGAGTCGATAAGTAGAGATAGCTAATAGATTGAAAGAAGATGGATGGATGGATGGATGGATGGATGGATGGATGACAGCCAGACAGCCAGACACACACTGAGTCGATAGGTAGAGATAGCGAATACATTGAAAGAGAGGATGGGTTGATGGATGGATAGATAAATAGATATAGATAAATAGATAGATGATAGATATAGTAGATAAATAGACATAGATGATAAATAGATGTAGAAATATAGAAGGAAAAGAAAGAAATATATTGATAGAGAATTTCTAGATAGATAGATAGATAGATAGATAGATAGATAGATAGATAGATGATAGATGATAGAGACAGACAGACAGAATCGATAGGTAGAGATAGCTAATAGATTGAAAGAGAGGATGGATGGATGGATGGATGGATGGATGGATGGATGGATGGATGGATGGATGGATGGAAGATATCTGGGTAGACAGAGGATACCTAGATATATATCCAGAGGTTAGATACAGTAGGTAGATGATAGACAGAGACATAAATGATAGATAAGCAGGTAGGTTTTCTTTTTCTAGTCTTGCCTGCTGCAGCATACCACTGGCTCATGCTTAATCTGTGATCTAACAAGTACCCACATTTTCAAGATAATTTCTCTCTCTCTCTCTCCTTTCCCTCCCTCCATCTCTCTTGTTATGAATTAATAGCACCGTATATATCGTGCCTTCCCTGAGCTGTATACTTCCAAAAAAGCTTTATTTAGGATGCAAGTAATCACCTAAAATTGACCCAGTGGGAAGCACAGCCTGACCTGGGGGAGCCAGTGCTCAATTGGCTGCAAATTTCAGACAATACGATGAACCTGGGATTTTTTAGAAATCAATACGCCTTTGATCATTTTATTTCATTTTGGCTTAACCACCCACTCTGGGGCAATTTGGAATTGAATAGCAAATGGACGTGTTCCCTTCCTAGTAGAAGTCAAGAAGACCCGAAGGTTCTTCTTCTATCGGAGAGTTTATTTCTAGTCCTACAAAGCTAACTCGCTTGATTGTAGGTCAGGGCAAATCCACAGGACACCGTGTGCTTTAAAAAGGCACAAAAGCCAAAGTTGGTAACTAGCAGGGGGGGAAAAAGAATCGAATTCCCGCAAAGCCGTTTCATGGGCTGAGGTTTCCAAAATGTCCAGCTTTTTACCTACCAAACAGGTTTTCACCAGGGGTGGGCTTCAAAAATTTTAGCAACCGCTTCTCTGCCTGGTGGATGGGTGGCCATGGCAACGGTGGGTGTGGCCTAGTCAGCCTCCTAGAAGGCAAAAATGGAGCCTCCCCAGGCTCCAGAGGCCCTCTGGAGGCTAGAAATGGGTCCATTTCCGGCCTTCCTGAGCCTCCAAGAGGCCCGTTTTTGGCCCTCCCTAAGCCTTTGTGCAGGCCCTTTACTTACTTAGGATCCAAAAGAGGCTGTGTGGGGACTCCTGGGAGGGGAGGGGAGGGAAGGGGTGGGCGAGTCCAGCCAGGGGTGGGATCTGCCGGTTCACTGAACCGGCCATTAAATTAGCTAAAGATTAGCTACGGGTTCACCCAACCTGGGGCAAACCAGTAGCAGCCCACCTCTGGTTTTCACACCACCGAGTATATTTGCGAATGGGAAAGTATCCAGGGGTGGGATCCGAACGGTATAACTACCGGTTGGGTAATTTTATGTTTTGCTGCGCGCGTGTGTATATCGTCGTCAGCTAGCTGCCTGGACAGCTGAGCAGCGCTACGCGCGGGTGTGCAGCAGTTGAAAAAGCCCTTTTTTTCCCCCTGCTTTTTCAAACGCAGCTGTGTCGCGCAAAGCAGCTATGGTTGAAAAAAGCAGGAAATAAAGGTCAGGTAAGAGCCCGGGCAGGCGGGTGGGCCAAACCAGCAGCAGACCTAGAACCAGTTCTGTGGTCTGCTGCTCTTCAGAGCAACTGGTTCTGCAGAGGTGGACAGAACCGGTAGAATCCCACCCCTGAAAATATCCTAATGGGGCATGAATAATCTGAGCTGCAAAATTGACAGGGAACATGCAAAAAAAGGACAACCACAATTTCATCCATAGCGTTGAGTGTATCTCGTTTGCTAAAAGCAACAACCTATCCTGTTCTGCATTGTCAGACCTCCCTTGGAGGATTGGGTCCAAATATTCAGAAGTTATGGGTTCTCCATCACTGGAGATGAGATTGGACTATTTTTCTGAAATGGTATAGGGTCTCCTGCTTGACAAGAAGACCTCCAAGATTCCTTCCAGAACAGAAAAAACAGAGTTGGAAGGTGCCTTGGAGGTCTTCTAGTCCAACCCCCTGCTCAGGTAGGAAGTTGTGGCTCCAAACCCAGAAATTATGGGTGCTCCATCATTGGAGGATTTTAAGAAGAGATTGGACAACCATTTGTCCGAAGTGGTATAGGGTTTCATGCTTGAGCAGGGGGTTGGACTAGAAGACCTCCAAGGTCCCTTCCAATGCTGTTATTCTATGTTTTAATTTCTGTTGTCTGTATTCTTTGCCCCTTTGTCTCCTCTTTTGCAGAGAGGACATTAAGAGCCTATTGCTTGCAAACTCCTGAGGCCATTAGCAAATGTGCTAAGTGAGGTATTTGATTGACTCCAGAGAAGGTACGCAAGGCACATCCGCTTCTATTTCTTAGACATGATTTACGGCTGAACATTGCAGGACTGCAGCAAACTCAAACTTTTACTGATTGTGCCTCCAGCTCTTTTCTTGTTTTCTTCTGTTTTTTTCCCTTCTCCCACCAACGTTAGCCAGCTAGAATGAATATTGAAAAATCAGCTCACTCCATGTTCTGCCCAGAATACATTAAAGGATATTTTTAATTCGACAAGCATCTGAAAGCTAGAAGGAGAGGTTGTTTACTACCAGTCGCATAGTTGGATGCTCGGTCATGCCAGGTGTTGCCCACTGAGATTGCACATTTTTTTTAAGAGGGTAGAAAGAGGATCGTGAGGCTGAGTAATTTTGTGCCGTTGTGTTAATATTTTAGCATAATTGCAGTGTAATACTAGAATAGCTTCTTCTTCTTCTTCTTCTTCTTCTTCTTCTTCTCCTCCCCCTCCTCCTCCTCCTCCTCCTCCTCCTCCTCCCCTTCCTCCTTCTATTTCTCCTTCCCTTCCTTCCCTTCCCTTCCCTTCCCTTCCTTCCCTTCCCTTCCTTCCCTTCTTTCCCTTCTCTTCCCCTCCTTTCCCTTCCCTTCCCTTCCTTCCCTTCCCTTTCTTCCCTTCCCTTCTCTTCCCTTCTCTTCCCTTCCCTTCTTCCCTTCCCTTCCTTCCCTTCCCTTCTTTCCCTTCTCTTCCCCTCCTTTCCCTACCCTTCCCTTCCTTCCCTTCCCTTTCTTCCCTTCTCTTCCCTTCTGTTTCTTTCCCTTCCTTCCCTTCCCTTCCTTCCCTTCTTTCCCTTCTCTTCCCCTCCTTTCCCTACCCTTCCCTTCCTTCCCTTCCCTTTCTTCCCTTCTCTTCCCTTCTCTTCCCTTCTGTTTCTTTCCCTTCCTTTCCCTTCCTTCCCTTCCCTTCCCTTCCTTCCCTTCCCTTCCCCTCCTTTCTCTACCCTTCCCTTCCTTTCCCTTCCCCTCCTCCTCCTCCTCCTCTCCCTCCCCTCCACCATCCCTTTCTCCTTCTCATCTTTGTCTTCCTCTTCCTCCTTTCCGTTCTCCTTCCCTTTCTTCCCCTTCTCCTTTCCTTTCCCCTTCCCCCGCCCCTTCCCGTATTGGGAGCCACATTCACTGAACAACCATGTTACTAATTTAACAACTGCAGTGGTTCCCTTAACAACTGTAACAAGAAAGAAGAAAGTGCAGCAACTGACTCACATTTATGACGATTACAGTGTCCCTGCAATTTTGCAATCTTCTGACAAACAAAATCCACAGGAAAGCCAGATTCACTTAACAACCATGTTACTAATTTAACATCTGCCCTGATTCACTTCATAATGGTGGCAAGAAAGATTGCAAAATGGGGCAAAACTCACAGAACCAACATTTAGCAACAGAGGTTTTGGGCTCAGTTGTGGTCATAAGTCGAGGACAATTTGTAAACTCAAAGGGCAGATTGGATGGACTGTTAAGTCTTTTTCTGCTGTCAGTTTTCTGTGTATCAACGTTTCTTTAATATGTCTTGTTCCATTTTTCTCAATAAATTCTCAACTAATTTTGATTTTTTTAAAATAACCAAATAGTGCGTTGACATCGTTCGATGTGATATTGTTCCAGTCTATGTAAGCTTTCATGCAAAATCTCTTGCTTTTTGGGAACATACCCAGGTGTGGGATTCTACCGGTTCACACCTATTCGCTAGAACCGGTTGTTAACATTCTAAGCAGTTCGGAGAATCAGTTGTTAGAAGAAATTACTGGCCTAATCCTGTAAGGAAGGCAGGAAGGAAACATTCTGGTGTTGCTTACAGAAACTGCCTCTCTGCTAACCCTTATTACATTCTTGGCAGGACTAGACTTCCTGTCTCAGGAACTTCTCTGGAGTCTTTTTTCCCCTCCTTTGCTGGTACTTTGCTTGTGTGGAGTGACCATTCAAAGTTACAATGGCACTGAAAAAAAGTGACTTATGACCATTTTTCACCCTTACGACTGTTGCAGCATCCCCACAGTCATGAGAGGCTAGGCGAGCAGATGCGTGCCTCGATGTGAGTGATATTGAGTTGGCCACACCCAGCCAGGTTCCATCACATGACCACCAAGCCATGCCCACCAATTCCTTCCAGAAGCCACGCCCACAGAACCGGAAATTATGTTAAAGGATTTTAAGAAGAGATTGGACAACCATTTGTCCGAAGTGGTATAGGGTTTCATGCTTGAGCAGGGGTTGGACTAGAAGACCTCCAAGGTCCCTTCCAATGCTGTTATTCTATGTTTTAATTTCTGTTGTCTGTATTCTTTGCCCCTTTGTCTCCTCTTTTGCAGAGAGGACATTAAGAGCCTATTGCTTGCAAACTCCTGAGGCCATTAGCAAATGTGCTAAGTGAGGTATTTGATTGACTCCAGAGAAGGTACGCAAGGCACTTCCGCTTCTATTTCTTAGACATGATTTACGGCTGAACATTGCAGGACTGCAGCAAACTCAAACTTTTACTGATTGTGCCTCCAGCTCTTTTCTTGTTTTCTTCTGTTTTTCCCCTTCTCCACCAACGTTAGCCGGCTAGAATGAATATTGAAAAATCAGCTCACTCCATGTTCTTCCCAGAATACATTAAAGGATATTTTTAATTCGACAAGCATCTGAAAGCTAGAAGGAGAGGTTGTTTACTACCAGTCGCATAGTCGGATGCTCGGTCATGCCAGGTGTTGCCCACTGAGATTGCACATTTTTTTAAGAGGGTAGAAAGAGGATCGTGAGGCTGAGTAATTTTGTGCCGTTGTGTTAATATTTTAGCATAATTGCAGTGTAATACTAGAATAGCTGCTTCTTCTTCTTCTTCTTCTTCTTCTTCTTCTTCTTCTTCTTCTTCTTCTTCTTCTTCTTCTTCTTCTTCTTCTTCTTCTTCTTCTTCTTCTTCTTCTTCTCCTCCCCCTCCTCCTCCTCCTCCTCCTCCTCCCCTTCCTCCTTCTATTTCTCCTTCCCTTCCTTCCCTTCCCTTCCCTTCCCTTCCCTTCCCTTCCTTCCTTCCCTTCCTTCCCTTCCCTTCTTTCCCTTCTCTTCCCCTCCTTTCCCTACCCTTCCCTTCCTTCCCTTCCCTTTCTTCCCTTCCCTTCTCTTCCCTTCTCTTCCCTTCTCTTCCCTTCCCTTCCCTTCCTTCCTTCCCTTCTTTCCCTTCTCTTCCCCTCCTTTCCCTACCCTTCCCTTCCTTCCCTTCCCTTTCTTCCCTTCTCTTCCCTTCTGTTTCTTTCCCTTCCTTCCCTTCCCTTCCTTCCCTTCTTTCCCTTCTCTTCCCCTCCTTTCCCTACCCTTCCCTTCCTTCCCTTCCCTTTCTTCCCTTCCCTTCTCTTCCCTTCTGTTTCTTTCCCTTCCTTTCCCTTCCTTCCTTCCCTTCCCTTCCTTCCCTTCCCTTCCCCTCCTTTTCTCTACCCTTCCCTTCCTTTCCCTTCCCCTCCTCCTCCTCCTCCTCTCCCTCCCCTCCACCATCCCTTTCTCCTTCTCATCTTTGTCTTCCTCTTCCTCCTTTCCGTTCTCCTTCCCTTTCTTCCCCTTCTCCTTTCCTTTCCCCTTCCCCGCCCCTTCCCGTATTGGGAGCCACATTCACTGAACAACCATGTTACTAATTTAACAACTGCAGTGATTCCCTTAACAACTGTAACAAGAAAGAAGAAACTGCAGCAACTGACTCACATTTATGACGATTACAGTGTCCCTGCAATTTTGCAATCTTCTGACAAACAAAATCCACAGGAAAGCCAGATTCACTTAACAACCATGTTACTAATTTAACATCTGCCATGATTCACTTCATAATGGTGGCAAGAAAGATTGCAAAATGGGGCAAAACTCACAGAACCAACATTTAGCAACAGAGGTTTTGGGCTCAGTTGTGGTCATAAGTCGAGGACAATTTGTAAACTCAAAGGGCAGATTGGATGGACTGTTAAGTCTTTTTCTGCTGTCAGTTTTCTGTGTATCAACGTTTCTTTAATATGTCTTGTTCCATTTTTCTCAATAAATTCTCAACTAATTTTGATTTTTTTAAAATAACCGAATAGTGCGTTGACATAGTTCGATGTGATATTGTTCCAGTCTATGTAAGCTTTCATGCAAAATCTCTTGCTTTTTGGGAACATACCCAGGTGTGGGATTCTACCGGTTCACACCTATTCGCTAGAACCGGTTGTTAACATTCTAAGCAGTTGGGAGAACTGGTTGTTAGAAGAAATTACTGGCCTAATCCTGTAAGGGAGGCAGGAAGGAAACATTCTGGTGTTGCTTACAGAAATGGCCTCTCCATTAACCCTTATTACATTCTTGGCAGGACTAGACTTCCTGTCTCAGGAACCTCTCTGGAGTTTTTTCCCCCTCCTTTGCTGGTACTTTGCTTGTGTGGAGTGACCATTCAAAGTTACAATGGCACTGAAAAAAGTGACTTATGACCGTTTTTCACCCTTACGACTGTTGCAGCATCCCCACAGTCATGAGAGGCCAGGCGAGCAGATGCGTGCCTCGATGTGAGTGATATTGAGTTGGCCACACCCAGCCAGTCACATGACCACCAAGCCATGCCCACCAATTAAGCCACGCCCACAGAACCGGTTGTTAAAAAAAATGAATCCCACCCCTGAACATACCGCATGGGAGTTAATAACGAGGGATTTATTCTCTAGCACAGTGATGACTAACCTTTTCCACGTTGCGTGCCAAAAGTGTGTACCACACGCATGATGCAATGTGCATGCAACTCCTCCCGCCCCCTGCACATACGTGTGTGACCCTCTGTGTGCACACTGCGTGCCTCTGTGCATGCATATGCAACTCCCTCACATGCCACATGCCTCTGCGCATGCACACATGTCTCCCACGCACATGTCTCCCCCCATGCATGTATGGCAGATATCCAAAAACAAGCTGGCTGGTGGGGGGCGCACATGGATGCGCAATTAGGCTCTTCTGGGCGACCTCTCATGTGCCGGTTAGAAGTGGCTTTACATGCCACTTCCGGCATGCGTGCCATAGGTTCACCATCACAGCTCTAGCATATTAGCAATGGTCTGGAAAAGTATCCCAGTATCTCGAGCTTTTCGTGTACATCCTGAATATATCTGTTCCATAAAAGCAACCATATTTTGCTCATAATAACTTTGATGCTGATGCCATTGACTTGGGAGGCAAATAACCCATTGATCTTATGAGCCACGGTGGCGCAGTGGTTAGAGTGCAGTACTGCAGGCTACTTCTGCTGACTGCCGGCTGCCTTTTATTTGGCAGATCGAATCTCACCAGGCTCAAGGTTGACTCAGACTTCCATCCTTCTGAGGTCGGTAAAATGAGGACCCAGATTGTTGGGGAGGGGGGCAATATGCTGACTCTGTAAACTGCTTAGAGAGGGCTGTAAAGCACTGTGGAGCGGTATATAAGTCTAAGTGCTATTGAGAAGAAGGGAGGGAGGGAGGGAGGGAGGGAGGGAGGGAGGGAGGGAAGGAAGGAAGGAAGGAAGGAAGGAAGGAAGGAAGGAAGGAAGGAAGGGAGAGAGAGAGCCCTGATGGCACAGTAGTAAGAATTCAGTACTGCAGGTTAACTCTGCCCACTGCCAAGAGTTCAAACCTGACTGGTTCAAGGTAGTTGACTCAGCCTTCCATCCTTCCAGGGTGGGTAAAATGAGGACCCAGATTGTTGGGGTGATATGCTGACTCTGTAAAACCACTTAGAGAGGCCTGTAAAGCACTGTGAAGCAGTATATAAGTCTACGTGCTATTGCTATCTTAACCAGACAGAATGAAAAGTTGGGATAGTTGCTAACATATATTTAATCTCTATTTGGCACTGAATGTTATAATACGACACTTTTCACTTTGCAAGTGTCTTGCTAGTTGATTGAAGAAGGCTTCAGCGCTGGAGTTGAATTGGCTGTAACTTCCAGGAATTTTCTTGAGGTTAGAGTAAAAGACTAGATAAAAAAAAGAACATCATCTATTACACAGCTTTGAAAAAAGGTAAGTTCTTCACACTGCAGTGACAAAGAACTGAAAATTGTAAGGATTGTGCTAAACACTTGTCACTGTCAGTTTGTATGGTAAAGATAAGTTTTTTTTGTAGCAGTCAAAACATTTTATAGCAATAGGGCCCTGATTCCCTTCATTAGCTGCAGCTGGGAACAAAGTGTTTAAAAGGGGAAGTTGTGCACAGGAAGTTGTTGGGAGCAAACATGAATTTATCTTGTATTGTCATGGCTTATCTGTGTTCCTGGCATCTTCCCAACTGTGTGAGTTTTGCTGTGCTTTCAGGTCTGCAGTTCCTTCTCCTGCCCTATCAAGTTAATTACTTCAGCTTGGTTTGTTTGGATTTTAAGTTGCAGTTTGTATGTACCTGAATTTTCTACAGTTAAAGGCTGTTCCTGGGAGAGTTTTTCTCCAGCCGAAGGTAACCTGGACATTGGGGGCAAAGTTGGAGATAACAAAGGGACTCTTATTGCTTACTTGACTGTGTTGCCTTTAGGCCACACCTGGGTCATCACAAAGATGTTTCGCTCCTCATCCAAGAAGCTTCTTCTTCAGCTCTGCCTAGATCAGGGATCAGCAACCTGCAGCTCTGGAGCCGCATATGGCTCTCTTTCATCCCTCTGCTATGGCTCCCTGTCACTGGTTAAAAGGAGGAGAAGAATGGAACGCCAGGAGGAAACTCAATGGAAAGGGGTGGGTTTTCTGGTCAGCTCCACAATTGTTAGGGCTTTCGGTTAAGACTGGTAGAGGAAGAAGGATGCTGCTCTAGGAGGAAACTCTATGGTGGGGGAATTGGACTTCCGATTGGCTCCAGAATTGAACGGGGGGCTTCCGGTTAGGACCTTTGTGGCTCTTTGAGTGTTTAAGGTTGCCAACCCCTGGCCTAGATGGTGAGGAATGGAAGGATTTATACTCCTTCTATTCCTCACCATCCAGTCAGAGCTGAGAAAGCTTCTTGGATGAGAGGTGAAATGCCTTCAAAGAAAAACCAGAAAGTCCAGTTGCCTCTTGAGAAAAGCACCTTTGGGACAACCATGACCTGGATGGCTGAGAATCTCCATGGACATCTTTCTACTGGGGTTTTATCCTTCTAAGCTACCCAGAGTCACTGAGAGTAAGTTGAATGGCTGTATAAATGTTCTTAATAAATAAATGAAAATAATGTCCATGCAACTAATCCAACCAGTCAGGAACCCCGTAGCTAGTGGACAGATTTGACTTTATTTTAATCTCACTGGATATTGAGGGCTGTGTTCCATAAATTAGCTTTTGCAGTGGCTGTGAAGGGCGCGCCCATAAAAAGAGACAACTTCACAGAATTAGCCTCAGACCAGGGATATTTGCTCGAGATTTTCACACACCAAATCTTCTCATTTAAATGCTTCATTGAGATTTTAAAAAGAGGGTAATTGTTTTTTTTTATTCTAATCCCTTTGAGAGTATCCAAATCATTTGGAATTCTCAGAGTTGCTTTTCTTACTCTATCCCTTGGTTGACCTTCCCTTTTTCATTCTGTGCAGAGAAATTGGTGACTTTTCATCTTTACTTCAAGGACATGGACAGGAGTCAGGGGGGTGAATTTGTTCTGACCCAGCTCCCCAAATATGACAGTCTCTGTATTTAAATCAATGATTCCTTTATTAGGAGCGCCAGCAGCCCCGGTAAAAAGTTTCTTTCTTAACAGCAGGCTAACAAGTCTGTCCATCAGGAGATGAATAGTTGTCTGTCACATCTATTCATCTCTGCCCCCTGCCTTTTATTCCCAGAGTTGAGTGGGGCTTTGCTAGCAGCGGTGGCTCTTCCATCCCAAGGACCAGCCCATAGATTTCCACTGCTCTCCTCTCCTCTCTGCCTTCTGTGCATCCGCTTGTCAGGCACTGGTCCCAGCTGTTCCTTCTCTTCCACATCAGCCACCTCCAGACCTGGGGGCTGTTGACTCTCCATTTGAAGGCTGACTGATGGCCTAGGCTCTGCCTCTCTCTCCCTCCCTCCCTCTCTCTCTCTCTCTCTCTCTCTCCCTCCCTCCCTCCCCCTCTCTCTGCCAGCTCCATTCCCTCTTCCCCCTTGGAGTGCTTAGGTTGCCTTGATGCTGACCCACACCTCCACTTCTGATTCGGCTGCTGGGGCGCGAGCCAACAGGCCGCAACAGAATTGCTGAAGGCTCTTGAAGGTGTAGCTGAATGGCACAAATACAAGACTCTTTAAGTATTCTTCTCAGCCGAATACATTATGAATGTGACACGGCATCTAACCTATTCAGATAGCCTTGGATATTCTCTTTCTTTGCAGCTGGCTGCACAATTTACAGAAGGAAACTCGTAACATTTAATGAGACATTGATTCTTTTCCTTCGTTCCCATCTTCTTGTATCTGAAAAAGTTCCAAGCTTGTTAAAGGATAATTTTAGCTCTTGCTACACAAATATTAAACTTTAAAAAAGCGCATCAAGGGCCGGGTGGAAAATGTGTTTCACCATTCTGTTGTTTTCAGGTGCACCATATCCTCTCAGTAAAAAGGTCGACGTACAAATACAATTGAGCCCAAAAAGTTAGGTTAAATTAATACCACTCTATAAAGCCTTAGTAAGACCACACCTAGAATACTGCATCCAGTTTTGGTCACCTCACAACGCTATAAAAAAGATGTTGAGACTCTGGAAAGAGTGCAGAGAAGAGCAATCAGGATGATTAGGGGACTGGAAGCTAAAACTTATGAAGAATAGTTGCAAGAACTGGGCTTGGCTAGTCTAGTGAAGAGGAGGACCAGGGGAGACATGATAGTAGTCTTCCAATATTTGAGAGGCTGCCAGAGGGAGGAAGGGATCAAGCTATTTTCTAAAGTCCCATGTAGGCCAGACAAGGAATAATGGATGGAAACTGAACAAGGAGAGATTCAACCTGGAAATAAGGAGAATTTTTCTGACAGTGAGAATAATCAACCCATGGAACAGAAGTTGTGGGAGCTTCGTCATTGGAAGCTTTCAAGAAGAGGCTGGACTGCCATCTGTCAGAAATTGTGTAGGTCTCCTGCTTGAATGAGGGGGGGGTTGGACTAGATGACCTAAAAGATCCCTTCCAACACTGTTAATCTGTTATATCTGTTAAGGGGGCCACTGCATTAAACCACAAAGACCACATAGATTGATTTTATAGAGCAGGCGACCGCTTAAAAAGATCTAACCCAGGTTAAAATGTCACGTCTGATACTGTAAGGACTTGGCGTATCTTGTAAGACTTGGTGTTATCCACAAGAACTCTTGGGGATGATCTTGGGAAAGCCACTTGCCCTAAGATGGTTGCAATTAGAGATGATCAACTGCCAGGATTTCTTTCTCTCTGGAGTTCAAGAGATTGGAGGAAACTGAAGCTGCTGGAACAAACAGATAAGGAGTGCCTAATTTTTAAAGGTGTTGCAACAAAATTTCACCAGCTTTTATACTTATCTTCTGAACTCTGGCAATGTTGCCTTTGCAACTGAGATGCTTTCCTCAATCCCCTGAACCCAGTTCTGAGGGCTAGGATGAGTTCATGACCTCCTATTCTCACTTAACCTTTCAGACACCAGCCAGTGAACCGAGAAAGACCTGGCTACAAATAATGGATGATACTGTTTGCAAGATGCTTCCGAGCACAGAATTTCCCAATCAGATTCCCTCGGCCTTTTCTCCGCATTAGACCAGCTATGCCAATTACTTTTCAATGATTTATTCCAATTACCAGCGTAAAACAGGACGCCAAGCTCACATTTTGAGCACATGAATCTATTAGTTTGCTAATTGACCTAATTGGGCATGTTGTGCCTATGTAAGATATTTTCACTGAAGGAACCCACCACTGCTTTGCAATTCCTTTCCTGGTCAATCATAGTTAGCAACGGATCCTCTCTAATGCTCCTTGCATTCAGATCCAAAACGTAGGACAACACAGTGGGGGTTTATAGCTGAGATAAATTATTCAAAACAAAAACTTATACAGCGGTGTTTTGGAGGAGGTGAGGAGGAGAACAGAATAACCAAATACAGAATAACAGAGTTGGACCTTGGAACAGGGGGTGGGCTGCTACCGGTTTGCACCGGTTCAAGCGAACCGGATGCTAATTTTTATATCTGGTTCACCAAACTGGTAGTTACAACGACTGGCTGGCCCCTCCCCTCCCCCCCTCCCCTCCCAGGAGTCTCTACACAGCCTGTTTTGGATCCCGTGTAAGTGCGGGGCCCGTGCAGAGGTTCTTGGGAGGATGAAAAACAGGCCTCTCAGAGGCTCCAGAAGACTGGAAACAGGCCCGTTTCTGGCCTCCAGAGAGCCTCCAGAGCCTGGGAAGGGAGGAAACAGGCCTCTCCAGAGGCTCAAGGAAAGTCTCCGGAGCCCGGGGAAGGCAAAAAGAGGCCTTCTGAAACTTTAGGGAGGCCAGAAACGGGCCTGCTTTCAGCCTCCGCATGGCCTTCGGAGCCTGTGGAGGCTGTTTTCGCCCTCCTAGAGGCTCGAGGAAAGCCTCCAGAACCCGGGGAGAGCAAAAACGCCCCCTCCCCATGGTGCAGGAGGCCAACTAGGCCACGCCCACCATGGCCACGCCCACCCAGCAACCGGGCAGAGAACCGGTGGCTAAGTTTTTTGAAGCCCACCCCTGCCTTGGAGGTCTTCTAATCTAACTCTCTGCTCAGGCAGGAAACCCTACATTTTGTATCAGGACCGAAACTGATGGACAACGAACACATTTTATCTAGAAGCCATAATCATTAGTTGCTTTAGCAACAAGATTGTTAATTCCAGGCTTGTAGTGGATGGCAGGTTCTAACCTTGAAACACCTATTGAGAGACTAATGAAGAAACCTTGTTTAGATCGGCAAGTTGAAACACACACACACACAGAGAAGGAAGGTGGGACCGATTTTTGTTAACAAAACATGGTTGGCCCCCTGGGATCACCAGAAAGCTTCACTTGAAGGGGATTTTGTTTTATGTCCACAGTGGTGGGAATTGAGATAATTTGGGTCTGTGGTGTTGCCCAGTCTCTAAAAAGGCAAAATCCCACAGGTTTTTTTTTCTCCTATACACATCCCTCTGATATAAATAGGTGTATTAGTGCACAAAAATGGAGATCAGATTTAGTTCAGTAGGGTTCATCTAGGAAGGATTCTTTGTTATCCCTTATACCCATGTTCCATCTGTTTCTGCTTGTTGAATTTCCCTTGATAACTTCTGACACATCTTTATCCTCTGTTCTGGCTTTAGTTCAGGATGACTAGTGTTGTCGATCCTTTTTAGAACTGCATGACATGATGGCAGTGCTCCAA
Organism: Notechis scutatus; assembly: GCF_049901735.1. Taxonomy (NCBI): domain Eukaryota; kingdom Metazoa; phylum Chordata; class Lepidosauria; order Squamata; family Elapidae; genus Notechis; species Notechis scutatus. The sequence continues at coordinate 7,718,777 of NC_142013.1, read as the reverse complement.
TATCTCAGCCACAAAGAAGAGGGGGTCAACCTATGGGAGGAGAAGAAGCAATGGGTGGAAACTGTTAAGCCTGAATTCCCCAATGAGTGTTAAGGAAAACAAACTAAACAGAATGTGTAGCGTAGTCAGATAGGCAGACAGGTAAATATGTGAGATAAGTTTGTATTTTAGTTAACACACAGTAAAAAAAAACAGATACGCTTGTGCTATCAAAAATATAGTTTATTCCATTAGGAATTATAGCATAGTCAAAATAAACGGTCCATTAGTCATGTATCATTTCAGTCAGTCCAGTCGGGGATACTCAATTTGCAAAATCCGTGTTGAATAGCCAATGTCAGTTCACTTACAATAAATCAGTCCGTATTAACTCTTCTCTCCATTGAGAAATCAACACTCCTTTCTCTCCTCCATTCCAGTAAGGAAAAACGCAGTCATCAATCCATCCAGTAATTAGGGATCATTAAGCCAGAGAGAGCGAGCTGCAATTGACTTGCTTCTTTTATGGTGCTTTTACAACTACACCCTTAATTACATTCTTGTAGTTAAAGTTACACACACTTTAACCAACAAACCATGATAACTTATTTATTATTTTTTACCCAAACCAGTTAAGGTAAACAATGTTATCCCTAACAGAAACTAATCAAGGAGAGAAGCAATCTAGAACTAAGGAGAAATTTCCTGACTGTGAGAACAATTAATCGGTGGAACAACTTCCCTCCAGAAGTTGTGAATTCCCCAACACTGGAGGCTTTCAAGGGGAGACTGGACAGCAACTCTCTGGAAGGATAGAGGGTCTCCTGCTTGAACAGGGGGTTGGACTAGAAGACCTCCAAGGCCCCTTACCACTCTATTATCCTGTTATTTGGCATATCTCTTAACAGGCAGATTTTTTTAAAAAATTTAAGCAAGGAAGAACAGTGCTTAGTAAGGATGAATGGCTCAAAATAGGTCCACTCCATTTATAGGTCCACTTCTGAAGGCAGATATTCACTGTGGCTAGTGGGTTTGTTTTTTTTCTTCTTCTCCTTATACATTTTGAAATTAAAAACGCATAGAAAAATGTATCAGGCCAATTTGGGGTGAGACAAGAACTGTACTGTCAAAAGGCACTTTAATTTTTAAAGCTTACAGTAATTTGGGGCTCTTGCAGACTGTCGGCACTTTTCATGGAATAATAATAATAGGACATGCAAAACTGTGTGTCACAAGTGTTTTTAATTGTCCATGAAGAGGACAATGTTTTCCATCAGTTTTTAACTGATCACAGTAGCCTGATTTAGAGGTACCAAACGTTTGTAATAGAATACACATTTAGCATCCTAACTTGGTGCTTCCTTGTAAGTATGTAGTAGTGGGTACCAACGTAGAAGTTTGCCTAAGGAGATGGGAAGTTAAATTAATATGATTGCCAGGGTTTTCCACCCTGAACAATATCCAGATATGTGGACCTCAACTCCCAGAATTCTCGGCAATGGTTATGCCAGCTGATGAATGCTGGGAGCTGAAGTTCCCACATCAACAAGTTGCCAGGAATGGAAATTGCCCCCAATAATTGCCTCCATTTATGCAATGCACTTGCATCATGGAAGGTTTGATGAAAGTACAAGAGCGGTTAAAATGCAGTATTGCAGGCAAACTCTGCCCACAACCTGGATTTTGATCGTGACAGAGTTCAAGGTTGATTTAACAGAGGTTAGTAAAATGGGGACCCAAATTGTTGGGAGCGATAGGCTGAGATTATAAACCACGCAGAGAGTGCTGAAAAACTCTATGAGGAGTTACAGAAGACTAAATGCTATTGCTCTGTTATGTACCGCTTAGAGCTACCAGATCTAAGTTGCAAAAAATTAGGATAATCATCCCTAGATGCTAACACAAAAGTTAATCCTTTCTATTTCTGATAGAAGACAGTATTTGTAGCTCAGGGTTGAACTGGTGGGGTTCTCTGAGCTTGGTTGTTTTCTTTCAGATGTTTTATTAATAAACTAGGTAACGCCATCAGTGTTAGTAGAGAGTGGAGTTTGCTGTCATTTTATACACTAGTTGCATGCACTGCCAGTGTTGGTGGTTGCTTTCTTGGTGGGTCCTTGATTGGGCTGTTGTTGTTGTTTGACAGGACAAGCCACTAGTAGGCTATTAAATAAGAGCAAACCCCACTTCTTTGTATCACTTGTAAACCCACGGATGAGGTTACCTAGTTGGGTAATGAAACGTCTGCAAGAAAACAACCGAGCTCAGAGAACATCACGGACCCCATCTTTCTATTTCTGTTTGTAGTTATCCAGAGGTCACTTAGACTTGTACCCTAGATTTGAGAGCACATATAGTCCTCAGTTTACAACCATTTGTTTATGGACCCTGTTCGAAGTTAAAACCGCAATGAAAAAAAGTAACCTATGACCCCATTGCAGCATTCCCTACTTGATCAAAATTCGGACGCTTGGGAATGTTGGGATGAATATGGGGTTTCCCCGAAAAGAAGACCCCTGAATTTTTCTCTTGACCCCTGAAAAAAACAGCTACAGCTTCTTTTCAGGGGGCCTAATTTCTGACTCACCTTGCCACCGCTGCCCTGACAGCCCCGGCCTTGCAGGAGCCTCCTCATGGCCCACTTCGGCGGCCATTTGCTGCCGCTTGTATGTGTTGCCCCGGGCGCCATTTTTCCATCGGAGCCTTCCAGAAACCCATCAGTTGCAGAGGGTTTTCCAGAAGCCTCTGACAGCGAACTGGAGGCCGGGGGTGACACGTGCAAGTGGCGGCAAGATGCTGCAAAAGAAGTGGGCCTGCAAAGCAGGGAAGATGTCAGGGTATGCGAAGCCTGGTAAATAGGACAGCTCTACCCCCCCGCCATCCCACCCCTAGTCTCAGCCAGTCCTTGAGTCTTGAAGATTTGGCTCACCAAAATGAATAAAGACACCATCTTCTGTGTAGACCAATGATGGTTTATTCCATGATAAACAAACAGCAAACACTCTCTTCTGGCAAGAATGGCTCAGCCAAGCAACACTGAGAGTGTTTGTTTTCCATTCCCTTTTATTAGTGTTAACACCCACAGCCCCACCTACACACAGCTGCACTCCTGCCCCACCTATTCCATGATCCCATTTGCTGCCACCCTATCAACTGATACCGCCTCTTTCTAATCGATCCCCACCTCGTGCACCCTTCACCGTCCACCCGGTTCTGCAACCCATTCCCACGTGCCCACGTGCCCCTCAGCCGAATCCCAAGCTGCACTGTCCCAACGCCGACTCTTGTAGCAGCTCCGCTCCGTCAGTAGCTCAGCTGTCATCTTCTCAACTGTAGCACGGAGCACGGAGCCTCTTCGGATCTGCTACGTCATACACAGCGCAACTTCAACTGCAGCTGGGGTGGCTTGTTGTCCGGGAGCCACTGAAGGGACTCTCGTTGCTGAAGGGATTCTCCAGGGAACTGACGGGCTCTGAGATAAGCGACGCCACCCTCGGACCCAGACACCTAGCTTAATTTTTACCTCACCCCACCCCCTGCACCACAGGGTGGGCGGGGTCTTAACTAGGGCTAATTTTTTGGGGGGGCTTAATTTTAGCGCATGCATTCAAAACCACATAGGACTTCTTTTCGGGGTGGGTCATATTTTTGGGGAAACACGTAACTGGTTTCAAACATCTCAACAGGTTATTTGGCTCCATGGCACTTCACAGCTTCAGCTGCTGATTCTGCGTGTTTACACCAGCCTTAAAAATAGAAGAGCAGCCTAGATGATATTTTCTGTTGTTTATTGACAGCTTAATGCTGGCAGTTGTTTAGAAGCTGCCGTTATTCCATGCGGGGATTATTAATTTTAGTACTCAAGTCTGTATTTTTCAAATGTATTTATCCCAGGCAGTGGAGTGTGGTCTTGCAATTATTCTGGCTGGAGAATCTCCCATAAAAAAAAATATGATAGAGAGAATCAGCTCTGGAAGTCAAAAAACAAAATAGCCATGGTTAAACCTAAGAATCCAATTTTCTCTGATTGTCTCTTAAGCAATAAAGTCCCCACGAAGTTTAGAAGCTCGATGGCTCAGCTGGCGCCAAGTCTACTGATTGCATTTTAGGGCTGAGTTAGAATAATGCCGCATGGGATATCTCCGGATTTTATTTTATTTTTATTTAAGGAATATCTGTTCCTGAATAATAGACGGGGCATAATAGACAGATAGACCTCAACTTACAACCCCTGTGTAGGACCAGATTTGCCTTGTTAAGCAAAGCAGGGGTGTGCCCAATTTTACACCTTTTTTTGCCATGGTTGTTAACTGAATCACTGCAGTTGTTAAGCAAGTCACACGGTCATTAAGCAAATCCATCTCCCCCCATTGACTTAGCTTGTGGGAAGCTGGCTGCGAAGGTTGCAGGTTGATGATCAAGGATGATCAAATTTCATGGTGCTGAATAGCTTGCAACGGTCCTTAAATAGATAACATTACAGGGATATAATTGTTGAAGTCCTGTGAACAAAATTTAGCCCCACCCATATTTACAAGTCCACATACACACACCCATTGCTACTGTTGCCAGGACATAAATTTACCTTTCTCTCAGTTAGTTTGCAACGTGCTCCCCTATTTGCTCCGACTTTAATCTCTAATTAAAGAGACTCCACTGATAGATCTCAGATGCCACAGCAAGTAAATAGCAATTAAATACATGAGTGATTAGCAGACTGAATACCTTGGGATCTTCAATGAGAAAATGGAAAGAGGCTCAGTCAAAATCAATTGGCAAACCTGCACAAAGTCCCTGCGTCTGTGCGTGTTAATTTGCCTCCTCGGAGATTGTGGAGGGGCAATCTGAATTAATCATGTGCATAGTCAGAGAAGTTGGATAATATTCTATTTATTGTCACTGGCTGGTTCTTGCTTTGCTGGTTGTATTAAACGCATGCCGTTTTCCTGGTTGCAATGCACTTGGGCTGCGTAAGACATATTGCTTAAGAAGAAATTGGAGTGAACTAACCAGGTTTCTTTATTGAAAACATTATGGCACGTGCAGATGTTTGTTTGTTTGTTTGTTTTAGGAAATTTATATTGCCGCCTGTTCACACATGGTGACTCAAGGTGACTTACAAGAATAAAAAAAAAACCTCGTATAAAATCAATAAAAGTAATAAAAGAGAATCATATAATAAATTAATAAAATAATAAAATAAAATAACCCCTCCACCCCGGTGACAACACATTACATGAGCCATTTAATGGGATTCATCCCACTCTGGGTTCCCCAGGCCCACTGGCAGAACCAAGCCTTCAGCGCCTTCTGGAAGAGTGCCAGAGTGGGGGCCATTTTAATCTCTGAGGGAATGATGTTCCAGAGAGAAGGAGGAGCCACCATGGAGAAGGCCCCCCTTCTGGATCCCACCACTTGTATCTCCCTCGGGGATGGGACCCGCAACATTCCTTGCCTCCCCACTCTGGTGGGTCAGGTGGATGTGACCAGCAAAAGACGGTCCCTCAGATCACCTGGTCCCGAGCCATGAAGGGCTTTAAAGGGGACAACCAGCACCTCGAATTGCACCCGGAAGCAAATCGGCAACCAATGCAGCTCCCACAAGAGATACATGTGCACACACTGAGGTCTGCACAAAACCATACAGACCGCTACATTTTGCACCAATTGGAGCTTCCAGGTGCTCTCCCAGGGCAGCCCCAAGTAGAGTGCATTGTAATAGTCAAGACAGGAAATGACTAGGGCAGTGGTGGCTAACCTTTTTGGGCTCCTGTGGCAGAAATTGTGCGCATTAACGCACACACACTTGCGTGCCAACACCCAGAATGCATTGCATGCAACCCCCCCACCCCCTGCGCATGCGCGCACAACCCCCTACCTCCGCCAAACCCCCCATCTGCACTGCACCTCACAGCTGATTTTTCGGCTGGTTTGAAGCCTTTTTCGGCCTCCCAGATGCTTGGAAAAAGCCTTTGCAAGGCTTTTCAGGACAAATAATATGCCTGTTTCATCACTTCCGGTATTACAGGAAGTGACAAAATGGGCCTATTCGGCCTGAAAAGCCTTGCAGAGGCTTTTTTTAAGCCTCTAGGAGGCTGAAAAAGGCCTGAACCCAGCAGGAAAATCAGCTGTGAGGCACTCACATGTGCAATGAGGTAAGTCTGCCTGCAGCTTACATGCCGGCACAAATGGCTCTGCGTGTCACTTGTGGCACGTGTGCCATAGGTTCGCCATCATGGGACTAGGGCATGAGTGACCGTGAGTAGGGATTGTTGATGTTGAGACAGTCTGGATTTAATGGTAACTGTGAATGAGCCTAGGCTCCTTTCCTTGAATAGAGCTTGAAGAGAACAGAACTGAACAGAATAACTAAGTTGGAAGGGAACTTGGAGGTCTTCTAGCCCAACCCCCTGCTCAGGCAGGAGACCCTATACCATTTCAGACAAACAGTTGTCCAATCTCTTCTTAAAACGGTTAGAACACCCACAACTTCTGAAGGCAAGCCATTCCATTGATTAATTGTACTAAGTAGCAACTTGAATCCTACTGACTCCACGGACATCCAAGTTCTTTTCTTGGCAAGGAAGCTAACATTGTCTTCTTCTGCCTTTTGATTTTTACTAAAAAAAACAAACAAACCCATAATCAATTTACTCACAAATGAAGGCGAATGTACGGATCCCAGGATGAAGTTGCAGGATCCAATCTGGGTTGGTCACTGGGATCAGAGGTTTTGTCTAACAAGCTTTCAGACCAGAGGTGGTCATTCAGCAGGTTCTGACCAGTTCTGGAGAATCAGTAGTGGAAATTTTGAGTAGTTCAGAGAATCAACAAATGCCACCTCTGACTGGCCCCTCCCCCATCTGTTCTCTGCCTCTTGAGTCCCAGCTGATTGGCTGGATCTTCTTTGGTTGCCCTGCGCAGGAGAACGGAGCTGGAAAGCAGGTTAGTGGGGTGGGGAGAGGAATGGGGATTTTGCAGTATCCTTCTCCTGCCACACCCACCAAGCCACGCCCACCAAGCCACACCCACAGAACCAGTAGTAAAAATTTTTGAATCCGGACTCATGCTAGAGTCCATCTTCAAGGAACTTCTCTCCAGCATGAATTCAAAAGCTCAGAAGATCAAACCTAGTGACCGACCCGAATTGAATCCTGCAATCAATTTACTGCCTAGTAAAAAAAAAAAAAATCAACAATCCTAGTTTTGTTGATACAGGTAGTCCTCGATTTATGTCCAGTGCCTTAGTAACTGCTTGGTTACAGTGGAAACGAAAGATACTTACGACATGGATTCAAAATTCTGATGGCCACCCCCTCACTCCCATGATCATGTGACCACATTTTGGGTGCTTGGCAACTGGCCCACATTTATTGCAACGTTAGGATCCCATGACTTCAATTTATGACTTTTTTTTTTTTTTTTTTTGCTGGAAACCGGGGGTTACTTCCAGTTACCGACCAAAAATGTCCATTGTGAACAAAGGATTATTTTTTTTTAAACAAATTTTATTAATTTTTAAAGACAAGCAAAACATAAGACTTAGAAACATAAAACCTCCTTTCTAAAAGCTACTTATAGGTTTTAACAAAGCAAATGAAACATTATTTTGTACAGCATAGTTCCAAATTATCACATTTCCATTTAAGCACATATATATCTTTTCCAAATTTCTCGTTATTTCTCCCTTTACTTTTATTCAATTATATTTCTTTCTATCAAGGTTTTCTTAATTCTCAATCAAACATAAACACACAAAATACAAAACATAAAACATAAAACTTCTTTTTGGAAAGTGGCTTAGCCCCGGGTTACATCTTTTTTACAGACCTAAATCAAATTCATGCTCACCTTATATACCATTACTTATCTTATTTACCATTCTATATTTTCTATATAACTTCTCCCCTCTTTTCACTCTCTTAATTATAGTTTGTTTATTTCATCTTAATTTAAATCATTATACTTGTATTTTTTGTCTGTTCTTTTCCAATTATCTATTTATCTCTTCTCTTTAACAGAAAACTTCCCCTGTAATCACTGGTTGAAGTATGACGCCTTCTATCTTTCCCCTTAATTTAACACTTGAAATAATGCATAATTTCCATTCTGATTCTGCTTAGTACGTTCTACATGTTACATTTTAAAGTAGGAAAATGATAAATTTATAATATAGTTAAATATATAATTTCCATGCTAATTCTGCTTAATACATTATTTAAAAAAATGAAGTGATAAATTTATAACATTAAAACAATAGCAGATAGTTAAACATTTTACACATTCCCTTTAATATTTTATTAAATATTGAAATCTATCATTATTAAGCATTTTAATATTTTAATATTTTGTTAGATCTTATAATATTCCAGTTTTCTATTTCAAATACAAATACTACAATACTATCTCATGTACTTTGCAGAATCTTTTTTAAATTGTACTTTACCCTTTGTCTCTAATTTTTTTTTGCTTTTTTCCATCTTGTTTCAAGCCTTTGTGGCTTTTTTCCCCCCTTTTTCCCTTCCTTTCTTATCCAATCTGGCCTTTTTACCCCCCCATCTCCTAACCTCCGCCTTTTTAGCTTCCCCTCTCTGTTGTATTCCTCTTTTCTGTTGCTTTTTGACATTGTATCGATTTTCACCTTATTTTTCTCTTTCTTGGTTGTTTTTTTAACTCTTAAATTCTCCATTTTCCTTCCCCTCTTCCTCTTTTCTTTCTTAATTAATATTTTTTGTCCATTAAAGATGGCTTCTTCCTCTTCTTCTTCTTCTTCTTCCTCCCACTCCTCGTTGTTGTATTTGCTGGTAGGTAGAAATCGCCATTTCTAAAAACTGGAAAACAGCTCCCAAAGAGCCCTTGCCTTCTTGTTCTTCTTCCTTTAATTTTTCAAATTCCACTTTTAATTCATCCACAGATAATGCCATTGTAAAAGCTTTTTCTTCTTCTTCTTTTTAAAACAACCCAAATGTTTTTAATCTTAGAGTAGTTTCCAAAAGTCCCAAAATCATCAAGCAATCCAAACAGACACAAAATGTTTCCTCTTCTTCCCTTTATACTTTCTCCTCCTGGGGCAGTATCAGTTACAAAGTCCCAAAATGTATTTTAAAGCCTTATTACAATTAATTTCTGGTCTTATAATCTTCAAGCGTCTCCTCCAGCAAAGTCTTAGTATAATTTTTTTTTTTGTCCTCTCCCTTCCCACTTATAACAAAGAGCTTTTAATTTTTACCTTCTATGTAAAAGCAGGTTTTTCAATGTCCGTCTCTGTAAGGAAGGAGAGTGAACTTTCCCTTTCAGCACTTTCATTCGCCGCTTTGACAGTCTCCTTTGGAAACAATATATCGTTCAAAAAGTCAGATTTCCAGGGTTTTTGGATATATCTTAATGTCCCGGTTTAGCCAAAAAACTTTCACTTTCAAGTTCTTCATCCTGCACAGTCTTGACCGGTTGAAGATTTCTTTGTGGCGGCCATTGCTGACCGCCGCTCCACTGCCTTAGGAAAAAGGAGTCTAGCCGGCTGGGGAAAGGGGTTGTGATATCCCCAAACCCCTGCCCGGATCTCCTCTGTCTTCTGTTACCTCTCTGGGGTAACGACAACCCCCAAATCCGATTGGATCGGGGGTACTTCAGCGGCGAGCGCAGCAGGGACCCGCAGAGTCGCGGATTCCTGCCGCCGCCGAAGCCTTGCAACTGGAAGTTCCCAACAAAGGATTTTTCAATGAATGACTGTGGGTCCATTCAAGTCTATAAGTCTTAAAGCATCCAAACATGGCAACTTTAAGACCTGTGGGCTTCAATTGCCAGAATTCTGGCTGAGGAATTCTGGGAGTTGAAGTCTACAAGTCTTAAAGTTGCCAAGGTTGGAGACCCCTTTAGAATAGAATAACAGAGTTGGAAGGGACCTTGGAGATCTTCTAGTCCAACCCTCTGCTTAGGCAGGAAACCCTATAACCATTTCAGACAAAGGGTTATCCAATCTCTTCTTAAAAGCTTCCAGCGTTGGAGCATTTACAACTTCTGGAGGCAAGTTGTTCCACTGATTGTATTTGACCTCAGGGAGCTGGGGTGGGGCGTGTGGCCAGCATGGACATGGCCAGCTTGATGTCACTCGTGTTGGGGGCACCTGTGGTAGCCCAAGCACTCTGCAAGCGAAAACGGGCTCCCAAGCTCCGTTTTCAGCTGTGATGGCCTCCTACAACCCACTGCCAGTGAAAACGGAGCTCGGGAGGGCAGTGGGTGTCTCTCCTGACCTCTGTTTTCATGACAGAGGCACCACGGGCTGGTCCTTCACTGTTTCCAGCGTGGCCCCCGTGGGCCAGATCTAAGCACCCCGCAGGCCGGATGTGCCCCCAGGCCTTGAGTTTGACATCCCTGTTCTACACCCTTGCTGTAGTGTGATCCTGAAACAAAGTAGTTTGCAGAACACTGTTCCTCCCCCAACCATTTTCATTCTACCTTGTTCATATTGCTCTATATGCTGTTGATGAAAAGGAAACAAAGGAGAAAATGGAGATATTCTTTCCAGGCCTCAGTGCTGATGGAAGGGAAGCAGATGGGGCGAGAACCTAAACCCTTTGATCTTGTTAAGAGTATTTATCCTGCTCTTCTGCCAAAGGACTCTGTGTTCCTTTAGCATCCTTTTTAGCAAAGCACAAGTCTTAACAGCAGGTCCTGTTTTGTAATCCCAAATTTGCCCAAATTACACTGCCAAAAAAAAAAAAAAAAAATTGGGAGCTCAGCGGCAATTTTTTCCCATAAAGTAAGAGTGAAGATAGAATAGAATAGAATTCTTTATTGGCCAACTGTGATTGGACACACAAGGAATTTGTCTTGGTGCAAATGCTCTCAGTTTACATAAGGTAGATTCATCAAGAGTCAAGAATCATCAGGTACAACACTTAATAATAATCATAGGGTACAATAAGCAATCAAATCATACTAGGAAACAGTCAATATAAATAGCAAGGCTACAAGTGACAAAGTTACAGATGTACAGTTACAAGTGGGAGGGGATGGGTGATAAGGAGTGATAAGAAGATTAATAGTAATAGTAATGCAGACTTTGTAATGTTGGACTACATTGTGGTCATGAGTCAAGGACTATCATTTTGACTCATAGTGTATTTATAAAAAAATATTTATTTGTAAAATTTATAGGCCGCCCATCTAAACTCAAGGGAACTCACGTTATCTCAAGTAACCAAAGATATACAAATAGCCATAACTGTTGTGTACATCAGCAGTCCCCAATTTTTGTGGCTTGGCAGCCTGGATGGGTGGGGGTAGAAGAAAGCCAGGCCACACTGGCGCATGTGCACACAACTCAGCTTGCGAGCGTGCAAATGTGCACGCTGGCCGGCTCACCAGCCCGCTGCTTGAACAAGCTGAGCTGCACACAAGCTGAGCTGCCGACCCTCTCCTCACATGGCCCAGTTACGAATAGACCATGGCCCGGTAGAATGCTATGGCCTGGGCAGTGGTGGGCTTCAAAAATTTTAGCAAAGGGTTCTCTGCCCAGTTGCTGGGTAGGCGTGGCCTAGTCGGCCTCCTGCATCATGGCAGGGGGGGGGGGCGTTTTTGCTCTCCCCGAACTCCGGAGGCTTTTCTCGAGCCATCGGGAGGGCGAAAACAGCCTCCCTGGGCTCTGGAGGCTCTCTGGAAGCCAGAAACGGGCCCATTTCCGGCCTTCCCAAACTTCCAGGAGGCCTGGTTTTTGCCCTCCCCGAGCCTCTGTGCGTGCCCTGCACTTACCTGCATCCAAAACGGGCCACGTGGGGATTCCTGGGAGGGGAGAGGCAGGGTGGGATGGGGTGGGCAGCCAAGGAGTGGGATTTGGGGGTTCTCTGAACTGCACAGAATCTTAGCTGGGGGCTCTCCTGAACCCCTGCAAACCCCCAGCACCCCACCCCTGCACCTACGGGTTGGAGACCCCTGATCTACATTATTCTGGTAAACCTAATTTTTTTTTCTTCATCCTGGTACAAAATAGAGATGAGATCACCTGTGCTCTTCTTCCCATGTCTCTTCTGCTTTGTCCTCTATCTGTTTTCAGAGGCTCTGGAAAGCTGTGTGCCTATTTTCCCTGCCTTTTTTTCCTTTCGGCCACTTAAATAATTTTTATGTTCGTCGAGGCGTAATAAATAATAAATAGCTGTATTCTTGCGAGTTGATTTGATGGCACATGTGCTTGCTGTGCTCTGATCTAAAGATTGATTGAGGAAATGCTGGGTTAACTAGAAAGTAACCACAGTCATTTTCCCAAAGGAACGCCAAACATCCGCAGTCTTTATTTTACATTAATCAAAGTGGCCATTAAAGCATTATTAAGGGAACTAAAGAATGGAAGTAATATCTTGCAATGGCTCGACCTTTTAATGGGATTCATCACTGTTGTATTTAACATCCCGGCTATTTTGAGGATTTGGGGAGACTGCAAACTGGATTTTTTTTTCCTCTTGGTTGTCAGAAATGTAATTTATGAAATGCTACCCTAAAAAAGAGATGACATGAAGGTTTTTTTTTAAATTTAAAAAAAATAAAGATACATTGCATCCGTCAACATTTTTGACTTACACACCTGAAATGTTTCTTTTTAAAAAATACTTCGAGCAATAACTTAAGAGAGCTATCATTCATAAAATGCTAAGGTGCTACTGCATAAAATTTCTTGCCCTCTCTTGTTCATTGTAAATGTGAAAAATGATCATAAGTAATTTTTTTGCAGTGTCATCGTAACTTTGAATGGTCAATAAACAAAGGGTTGAAAGTTGAAGACTACCTAACTACCTACCTACCTAATTACTACTACTGAGCTTACTGTCAGGATTCTGGCAGTTACCCCATTTAAATCATGAGTCTTGAGCCAAACTTCCAAAACTTAAAAAGGATTTATTGGGAGTTAACATATCTGACACTGCCTGGATGTAGCCGACTCTGAGACACATAATTCATTGTCACCCTGGTTTTCTCCTACCCCCTGGGTGTATCATAATTCATATTCTCCAATGGGACACATCCATAGCCAAGAGCCATCAATCATGTTCTCCAGTTAGAATTTTGTGCAGCAGAAACTTCGGTCACCTAGTTACTATCTTTGAAAACTATTTATGGAATGCACTTTCTGTTTCCAAGCTGCCGCCTGCTCCCCCTCCATTTCTATTGGCAACTCTAAAAAGACCATAGAAATATTTTATGAGTTGACATTTACAACCTTTTGTTTAGTGACTATTTGAAGTTACAGAGTGGTTTCCAGCCTGTGCTCACACTTTAAAATGCTGAGCATCCTCACGGTCATCTGATCAAAATTCACTGAACAACTGGGCTTCCGGTTTGAGCTTCTTTGGTGATAGACTGAAATCTGCGATTGTGTGCCATTTCGATCTGTGCTCGCCGCTGGAGCGCCCCGAGCCGGCTTGTTTCGGGGCTAAGCCACCGAAAGCCACTTTTCTTTTATGTAAACTGAGAGCATTTTCACCAAGACAAATTCCTTGTGTGTCCAATCACACTTGGCCAATAAAGAATTCTATCTATCTTGCAGTCCTCTGGTCGTTAGTACTCCCTCTGAGAGTCATTGAGGCTACTTGGAGGTTTATTTGTGCCCTCAGAGTCACCTGAATAATGCAAATGGGTGTGGAACCTGCTTGGTACAGTAAAACCTCTGTTCACCAACACTTCTGACCATGACCAAATCGAGTTCCGACCAAAACATCCACAACATTTTTTAATTGAGTCGCCATTCAAAAATCGGATGGTGCTCAAACACGGCCACGGCCGATTCCCTTTCCGTGCCAATTTCCCCTTCCACGCCATTTTTTTTGTAGGCGCATGCGCAGTCAGTCTCGCTTCCAGTCTCGACCAAATTGGGTTGCGACCAAAGTCATGGAATGGATTACGGTTGTGACTGGAAGTTCTACTGTACCGCTGAGAGGACTGTGTTGTACACTGGAGATAGATGGTGTTGTATCTCTCCCCTTCTGTTGAGAGAGGGCTGTTCAGTTTTGACCTAGATGGCCTCTTTGACCCCTCTTTCAAACCAGCGGTCCTCTCTGTCCTTGCTGTCTTCAAGATAAACTCCCAAGTGGCCTCAATGGCTCTCAGAGAGCTAACAACTGATCTTCAGAGTGCTAACGACCAGATGACTGCAAAGAATATAAATCTTACTGTTCACCACCATTCAGTCAGAAGTGAAGAAGCTTCTTGGATGAGAAGCGAAAAGTCTTCAAGGAAAAAAAAAACCAAGAAAGTCCAGTTGCCTTTTGAAAAGCACCTTTGGGACCACCATATCCTGGAGGACTGAGAATCTCCACAGACAATCCAAGTTATAACTAATGTAAAGTCCCTCAGTGCATCTGATTTTGTGTACAAAAAAAATCCTGGAATGATTCATATGTGTGACTCAGAGTTTGAGGGAAATGTCATTCAAAGAATGAGGGAGATTATTTGAATTATTAACTCTTAGTATTTAGCAGTAGCCTCCCTTTTTGACTTATTTCAAGAGGAGGTGAGAAGGAAAAGTGAAGAGTAAATGGAAAAGACATAAATTGTAAGAGGAACAGTTTTGTAAGAAAAGGTCACCTTTTAAACATTTAAATGCCAGAATTGGTCGAGTTATGTTAACATGGAAATAGCAAATTATTTGAAAGCTAAATTGAATAGAACATCTGCAAACTACACAAAAAAATAGACCCTGCGCATAATTTAACTCTATGGGTGATGAGTGATTTGCAGAATAGAATCCAAAAATATATGACAATTAAAATTAGAAGTCTATCTATCTTTAGTTATCTAAGTGCTAGAGCCCCCTGTAACTACATAGCCAAAAAGGCATTAAGAGTTGATAATCTAATCCTAAATAGCCTTTTCTCTGGTAATATCACACTACTAACTAGAGCATACAAAGCATTTGCTAGACCAATACTCAAATACAGCTCATCAGTCTGGAACCCATATCATGTATCTGATATTAACACAATTGAAAAAGTCCAGAAATATTTCACAAGAAGAATTCTCCGCTCCTCTACTCATTGCAGAATACCTCATGCCACCAGACTTGAAACTCTAGACCTAGAAAACCTAGAACTACACCGCCTCTGGTCCGATCTAAATATAATATATAAAATCATACATTGCAATGTCCTACCTGCAAATGAATACTTCAGCTTCAATCATAACTATACAAGAGCACACAATAGATACAAACTCAGGGTTAATCGGACCAAACTTGATTGCAGGAAATACGACTTCAGCAACAGAGTGGTCAATGTTTGGAATACTCTATCTCACTCTGTAGTTTCTTCCCCAAACCCCAAAAACTTTAACCTTAGAATGTCTACTATTGACCTCACCCCTTTCCTAAGAGGTCTGTAGGGGACGTGCATAAGCGCACCAATGTGCCTGTCGTCCCTGTCCTATTGTTTCTTTTTGTTTTTCTTATAAGTATCTATCTCATGTATTCAGAACTATGTTTATTCTTATACCTGTATCTTGTAAGCGATTGACAAATCAAATAAATACTAAATACTAGTTCCCTCTCTTGTTTGGAACTGTGGGGATGATTAGTAAATCAGGCGGATTTCTACATTTATTATCAATACGTATTCTGTATAACATAATTAAAATTGGCAAGAGCAGAGCAGTCTAAACTTGTTTCTCCTCACTATTTGTTTTATCTTTATCTTTATTATTATTAGTTTTTATATATAACTCAAGGAAGTGAACATTCCTAATACTCCTTCCTCCTCCTATTCCCCCCCCCTCCCACAACTACAACAACTCTGTGAGGTAGTTTGGATGAAGAGATAGTGATTGAAACCCACCAGGAGATGGTGAATTCTAGTCCAGCTTTAGGCACAAAAGCTGAATGGGTGACTTTGGGCCAATCACTAGGTGACCGTGAATTCTAGTCCCGCCTTAGGCATGAAATCTGAATGGGTGACTTTGGGCCAATCACCAGGTGACCGTGAATTCTAGTCCCACCTTAGGCATGAAATCTGAATGGGTGACTTTGGGCCAATCACCAGGTGACTGTGATTTCTAGTCCCGCCTTAGGCATGAAATCTGAATGGGTGACTTTGGGCCAATCACTAGGTGACTGTGAATTCTAGTCCCGCCTTAGGCATGAAATCTGAATGGGTGACTTTGGGCCAATCACTAGGTGACTGTGAATTCTAGTCCCGCCTTAGGCATGAAATCTGAATGGGTGACTTTGGGCCAATCACTAGGTGACCGTGAATTCTAGTCCTGCCTTAGGCATGAAATCTGAATGGGTGACTTTGGGCCAATCACCAGGTGACCGTGAATTCTAGTCCTGCCTTAGGCATGAAATCTGAATGGGTGACTTTGGGCCAATCACTAGGTGACCGTGAATTCTAGTCCCGCCTTAGGCATGAAATCTGAATGGGTGACTTTGGGCCAATCACTAGGTGACCGTGAATTCTAGTCCCGCCTTAGGCATGAAATCTGAATGGGTGACTTTGGGCCAATCACTAGGTGACTGTGAATTCTAGTCCTGCCTTCGCCAACTGGATGACTTTGGACCAGTCCTTCTCTCCACCCAACCCACCTCACAGAGTTGTTGTTGTGGGGAAAATAGGAAGAAGAAAGAGTATTAGGTATGTTCACCACCTTGACTTACTTAGCACAAGCAATAAAGGCGGGATAAAAAAGTCGTTACAATAATAATATTTTAATAATACGTAGCAAAAAAATACAATAAAATCAGGATATAACTATAAGCCAGAATCAGGTATAAAGAAGGATCTTAGTAGCATTGCCGATATCTAAAAATCTTCTCTAATAAAACTTATGTGACCTTCACAGCTCTTTAATCAACAAAATGATTAAAACAGCTAGACGGTGCTGTTGGTTCAAGCCAGGGGCCACTTTCCTCTCTATTTTATTATAAAATTATCCAAACCCATTCCTCCTGGGTGCTCAAAAGCAGGAGATGGAGACCTACTCCCTCCTCTTGCTAATCCTCTGCAACTAGTAGCAGTTGGAAATAACTCTGAGTCTTTAATGCAGCTGGCTCTCAACAGAATTCTTGTCCTATTTTAGTGAAATCTCTGGATTTTTTTTTTTTAAATCTGTGATCCCTACTTGTTTTCTGTAACCTTGACACACACATCTTCCGTGTTGTCATCACACACTCCATGAAACAGGAGTTGGAGATCTCTGATCCTGCCATCATTTTTAAGATATTGAGCATAAGAAGCGCTATTATTTATGCATCCATTCTCTCCGTGGCACTCTAGTGCCGGTACATTTTTCTCATAAATCAGGAATATATTCAATAGTCTGCCTGCCTCTCTGCAGTAAACTATGCATTGCTCAATGGGTTGTCTCATAAAAATACCTCTGTTAAAAAAAAAAAAAAAGATCTGTTCTCCCTTGAGGTTTATGGGAGTAGTTTAGTAGGTTTGCTTCGTTTTTAAAAAGCCTTTTCAGTCTGTTACTGAAAGCTGAGGCTGAATGTTGTGGCCCCTCCAACAGCTGAATCTGAGAAGGAGGCGGCATGGGAGTCAGGGTCAGTATCAAAGCAATCTGAGATTGAGGTGGACGATGAGGAAGAAGAGGAACAGCTGGGTTCAGCGCCTGACCCGCGAATGCACAGAAGGCAGAGGAGAGGAGAGCAGTGGAAATCTATGGGCTGGCTGGTCCTCGGGGTGGAAGAGCTACCATTAGCGAAGCCCCACCCTAGCTCTGGGGATAAAAGGCAGGGGGCGGAGACGAATAGATATGGCAGACAACTTCATCTCTCTGCCAGATAGACTTGTTAGCCTGCGTTGAGAGAGAAGCTCTTTGCTGGGGCCGCTGGCGCTCCTAATTAAGGAATCATTGATTTAAATACAGAGGATTTGTCGTATTTGGGGAGCTGGGTCAGAACAAATTCGCCCCTCTGACTCCTGTACATGTTCTTGAAGTAAAGATGAAAATTCACCAATTTCTCTTCTTCACAGAGTGAAGAAGGGAAGGTCAACCAAGGGATAGAGTAAGAAAAGTGACTCTGAGAATTCCAAATGATTTGGATACTCTCAAAGGGATTAGAATGAAAACAAATACCGGACAAGAGGAACAGAGGTTGTATTCAGCCGGTTCTGATCAGTTCTGGAAAACCGGTAGCAGAAATTTTGAGTAGTTTGGAGAACCGGCAAATCCCACCTCTGACTGGCCCCGCCTCCATCTATTCTCCACCTCCCAAGTCCCAGATGATTGGCTGGGTCTTCTTTTGTTGCCTTGCACAGGAGAACGGAGCTGGAAAGCAGGTTAGTGGGGTGGGGAGGGAATGGGGATTTTGCAATAACCTTCCCCTGCAACGCCCAGCAAGCCACACTATGCCCACCAAGCCACGCCATGCTCACCAAGCCATGCCCAGCCCACAGAACCAGTAGTAAAAAATTGAATCCCACCACTGCTCCCTCTCTCCCTCCCTTCCTTCCTTCCTTCCTCCCTCTTTTCCCCTTTTCCTTTCCTTTCCTTTCCTTTCCTTTCCTTTCCTTTCCTTTCCTTTCCTTTCCTTTCCTTTCCTTTCCCTTCCTTCCTTTCCTTCCCTTCCTTCCTTCCTTCCCTTCCCTTCAGAGGTGGTATTCAGCCAGTTCTGACCGGTTCTGGAGATCTGGTAGTGGAAATTTTGAGTAGTTCAGAGAACCGGCAAATCCCATCTCTCACTGGCCCTGCCACCATCCATTCTCTGCCTCCCATTGAGTCCCAGCTGATCGGCTGGGTCTCCTTTGTTGCCCTGCACAGAAGAATGGAACTGGAAAGCAGGTTAGTGGGATGGGGAGGGAATGGGGTATTCTTCCCCTGCAATATTCTTCCCACTGCCACACCCACCATGCCATGCCCACCAAGCCATGCCCAGAACTGGTAGTAAAAATAATCTTGAATCCCACCACTGAAGAGGAAACCTTCCTTTTCTCTTTTTCTTTTCTTCTTTTTCTTTTTTTCTTCTTTTAGGTTGTTCCAGCTACATTTTTTTTTAGAAAACAATTTTATTGATTTTCACAAACAAGGGGGGGGGGACAAAGACACACAAACAATAAAGGGACATCAACTTCTTATGTACAACATGCCACAGTGTGTCGTTGGTTCATATCAGTTTTGTTGTTCCAGCTACATTTTTGTATGGAATATGGAGAAGTGAGAAAACTGTTCCCGTTCCATTTTACTTTGCATTTTAATGCCAAGCTGTCCAATTTGCATTTCTCAACCTTATGCCTGACCTAGACGGCTGTTATTTATCTGTGATTTATCTGCTCATTTCTGGTTTGTGCGATTCTGTTTGATGAAAAATTTCAGGCAAAATGCATGGATTTAAGTCAAGTGGTTCTAAAAAAACCACAGGTAATTCTCGCCCCCCCTTAAAAACTAGCAATTCGGATCGGAATTGCATCGCTAAGCAACCCAGTCGTGAAGTGCAATGTTACATTACATAACCCTGCCATTTAGTGACATCAATTCTGACAATGCCGATCGCTATGATGAAGTGACGATTATGGTAGTTGTCATGTGAGGACCTCGTGTGATCACAATTTTTAGTTTCCAGCCAACTTTCCTGATTGGCTTTGCTTCTTGTTAGCCAGCAGGGAACTGTCAGCATTCCAGAAAAACCCAACTCCAATTAAAAATTCCGAGACAGACATTTCCCCAAAGTTTCCTTTTATTAGAGTAATTATACTGGCACATCTGGGAAAACCCGAATCTGAAAGTTCTGGGTTTTCCTCCAATAAGTAAAAATATTAGAAATCCACCCCCTGCACCCATCATTACATCACATGCCCCAATCACCATCTGCTCTAACTTGAGACATCGCTCAACCACTCCTCAGCCAGGTGCAGAAATAACATGACCTTGACTTGAAAGAAGAATGCTATTATGTCTAACCACATATGCTCTATCCCATCTTCCCAGGCTTAAGAATGTGGCAGCGTGGAAGCTTCTGGTACTAATATGGCTTCCAAAACTGACAGGAACATCCCAAATCACAGATTGTAAACCAGTTATAAGTACCACTCATTCAGTGCCCTCACTGCTTTGAATGGTCACTGAGCCAAACAGTATCTGTAGAGGTAGTTCTCAACTTACAACTACAACTCAGCCCAAAACAACGAAGCTCAGAGATCAGCAAGAACTCCACAGTTCAATCATGAGCTGCAAACATTCTCTTCTATTAATAATTAAGTTTCAGACTTATGAACTTACTGTTGTTTTTTAAATTTTCTTGTATATTACTCAAAGGCAGGGGTGGGATTCTACCAGTTCACACCGATTCTCTAGAAACTGTTCAGTTCGGAAAACCGGTTGATAGAAGAAATTACTGGCCTAATCCTGTAAGGAAGGCAGGAAGGAAACATTCTGGTATTGCTTACAGAAACTGCCTCTTTGTTAACCCTTATTACATTCTTGGCAGGACTAGATTTCCTGTCTCAGGAACATCTCTGGAGTTTTTTCCCCTCCTTTGCTGGTACTTTGCTTGTTTGGAGGGACTATTCAAAGTTACAATGGCACTGAAAAAAGTGACTGATGACCATTTTTCACACTTACGACTGTTGCAGCATCCCCAGTCATGAGAGGCCAGGCGAGGAGATGCGTGCCTCGATGTGAGTGATATTGAATTGGCCACACCCAGCCAGTCACATGACCACCAAGCCATGCCCACCACCTAAGCCACGCCCACTGAACCGGTTGTTAAAAATTTGAATCCCACCCCTGCCCAGAGGTCCTTGTTTTGTTATATGGGTAGCTATATAATTTGATGAATGAATGAATGAATGAATGAATGAATGAATGAATGAATGAATGAATGAATATGTTTACACTGCTCTCTTAGAACTGCACAATGGATTTTCTAGGAAGATGAGAGGAAGGAAGGAAAGAGAAGGGAGGGAGGGAGGGAAGGAAGGAAGGAAGGAAGGAAGGAAGGAAGGAAGGAAATTCATGACAATGATCTATCTAGTCCTTTTAGTCCATAGCTTCCCTCAGTTTTATCATTTAATCTTCAGTTCACAGCCCCATTCTTTTTGGTGAATATAATTTCTTGTCCTATTTTTAATTCCAAATCTTAATAGCAACTTTAAATTTTAGCATAAGACAAGACTTTCATCGTAGCAAATCATATTAAAATTAGTAAGAGAGTTCATCCATGAAGAATGGACCACAGTTTTCCTAGGCTGGGATGATTTGAGATAATTGAAGTCAAGTTGAATCTGCTCCATTAACTGCAGGTCTCCAAATTTACAATGGCTATGTTTTTCTTCTATGGCATCAATCAAATTTGGTGCTGCTATATAATTCCCCAAGGCATATACAAAATTATAAAGGGTTTAATAATAGTGTAGCAGCCTTTGAAAGTATATGTTGTCTTAAAGTCAAAATTGAGGGCAATGAACCTCTGACATGACTTTGCATATTAGTTTGAATTATTTCCTTCTCCTTTTCTGGAATTTACGTTGTTTTGTTCTTTGTCTGCTATTGTTTCTTGCTGGTTTTAAGGTTGCAAGCCCCTCTAAGTCTTCATGGAGTTGGACAGCCTTATACATTTGACAAATAAGTCAATAAATATAACACTTCTTTGAAAAGCATTCATTTTGAACAGAAGTTAGAAATTTAAAAGTATAAGAGATAAGAATAATTTAAATATAAGAATAATTTCATAAGGAAGGTTTACTCAAATTGATAAGCAAATACTATTATTATTATTTGATTATTATTAATGTTATGAATATTATTATTTCTCAAAATTAATTGTACCCAGACTGCACACTGTTTATGTAGACATTGAATTTTTACGTTTAATAATAAAAAATTTAAAATTAAAAAGAAAAAAGAAAAGCTTTCACTTTGTAAACATTGGAAGCAAGTGATATTAATAAATGAATGTGGAAAAAACAATTGTACAAGTCATTGTTGATATGACTAGATAATATAATTGTGCATATATATGTACACAAATGCACATATGCCACAAATTCTGGAAAAAAACATAAGGAAAAATACTAGGAAATATAATCTATTACTGTTCTCTGCCAACCATTCAATCAATGGGAACATGGATAATTGATATGCTCAGGTATGGCTCATTTCAGACTACGGAAGATATAAAGGAGATTATGTTTATAGTGGTCTTTGGTTCAAAGCTGAGAATAGTTCTAAGAAAGCTACTTCTTGTAGTATGCAGTGTCATCCAGTGGTGGAATTCAAATTTTTTTACTACTGGTTTTGTGGGTGTGGCTTATTTGGTGGTCATGGCTTGGTGGTCATGTGACTGGGTGGGTGTGGCTTAGTGGTCATGTGACTGGGTGGGCATGGCCAACTCAATGTCACTCACATCAAAGGGTGCCTCACCTGGCCCCTCCCCTCCCAGGCATTCCTTGTCACCCAGCCTCAACTTATCTTTAGTTTTGTAAAAATGTTGTTCACCTTTTTTTACTTTATTATCTGCATGCTATAGATGTACTTTCATGGACCACTGAAAGGACGAAATGGCTCATATGCTTTACTCAAGAGTGTGATAGGCAACAGGCTTTTAAGGGGCTGCCACAAAGAAAGGTGGACAGTGTATTTTCCAAAGAAGCAGAATGCAAATAAGAAGCAGAATGCAAACAAGAAGCAATGGATGGAAACTGAACAAAGAGAGAAGCAACCTAAAACTAAGGAGAAACTTTCTGACAGTGAGAACAATTAACCAGTGGAACTGCCTGTCTCCAGAAGTTCTGGGTACTCAATCACTGGAAGTTTTTTTAGAAAAGACTGGACAGCCATTTCTCTGAAATGGTATAGGGTTCACCCCAAGGTCCCTTCTAAGTATTATTCTGACACCTTTCCCAGGATTTCTACTCAGAGTTTGGCATCCTCAGTGTTCTTGCCTGAGCTGGGGGTTGGACTAGAAGACCTCCAAGGTCCCTTTCAACTCTTGTTAAACACGTGTGTATTTATGCTCTGGACTATTGACATTGAATGCATGTAAAGCCTGAAAAATATGTGGTAAAAGAAAGGCAGAAAAGAAAGGCAGAAAAATCACTCTAGGTGTAGGGACAGTGTAAAATATTAACACATGATAAATAATGAAACAATTAAAAATAATAGCACAGAGTTCTCTCTCTCACTGTGTCTTCCTATTTTTTTTCTTTCTTTTTCACTCTTTCTCTCTCTTTCTTTCTTTGCCTCTGTCTTTCTTTCTCTCCTTTCCTCTCTTTCTTTCTTTCTTTCTTTCTTTCTTTCTTTCTTTCTTTCTTTCTTTCTTTCTTTCTTTCTTTCTTTCTTTCTTCTCTCTCTCTCTCTCTCTCTCTCTCTCTCTCTCTCTCTCACACACACACACACACACACACACACACACACACACACACGGAACACTTTTCTAGCTTAACAGATATGCATTTTGAAGCAGCTCCTTTACATTTCTCCAAGGCTGGATTGAATTCCCCCACCCCCTCCGTCAGACCCCACTCTTTCTCACTCTAGGCACTTTAACTCACGAGTGGAAGGCAATACTTGCAGCATCTGTGGGGAATCCTTGGAGAACTTTAAAGGACCTCCTTCAAAATTCATTTCTGTTAAGTTGCAAAAGTGCTCCAAAACTGGATTCACCCCCACCCCCTCTGTCAGCCCGCTCTCCCTCTCTTTCTAAGGACTTTTAACTCATGAGGGGAAAGCGATACTTGCAGTGTCCATGGGGAATGTGAATTTTGACTGAGGTGGCTTGCTGACATTGGTGGGAGGGAGAAGAGAGAGAGAGAGAGAGAGAGAGAGAGAGAGAGAGAGAGAGAGAGAGAGAGAGAGCTGAACTTACCTTGGAGGGAAGATTCTCCTTCTCTCTCCTTCTTGGAGGGCTCTCTCTCTCTCTCTCTCTCTCTCTCTCTCTCTCTCTCTCTCTCACACACACACACACACACACACACACACACACACACAGATCCCTCACACCCCCACCCCCTCCAAGGCAGCCCCATTCCTAGCCTGCATTGAGCTCCGTACTCAGGCTGCATACAAGGAAAGCAGCAGAAGTCTTTCTTTCTCTCCCCCAAACTCTGCCGGAAATGAGTCTTTGTGAGATTTGTCTTGCCATCGCAGCCTCTTGGAGCAGGATGTCTTGCAGGGTCCCAAAGACTCATTTCAGGTGGAGTTTGGGGGAGAGAAAGAAAGACTTTTGCTGCTTTCCTTGCATGCAGCCAAAAGCAGAAGAAGAAAGAAGCGGAAAGAAGCAACCCGGTGGCCAGGAAAGTTCCCCCCCGCCGCCCTTTCCCCCTTGCCCTCACTACCTCGTGTTGTTCCTTTCCCCCCCCCTCCCCCGGGGAGAAGGAAGACGTGGGTGGCGGCACTCCAGGGGGATGAAAGGAAGAAATTGGCTGGCTAGTCTTCTCTTTCTCCACCTGTTTGTTCTGTATGGCTGAGGAGGAGATCAGCTGGCCAAAGAGGCGGCTGCTGGAGGCGATTCTTTTTCGGTCTCCAGTCGCCTTTTCAGCACAGAAATCCTCCCCGAATCGGTCAGCTGGTTGTCCCTTCTTTGCCTATTTGTTCTGTCTGGCAGAGAAGGAGATGACCAGTTGGCCCATTCGAGGAGGATTTCTGTGCTGCAAAAGTGGCGGTTACTGATCTCCAGCTCCATTCAGCTTCTCCAACGGTCCGGCCCCTCCCTGTTCTATGCGCCGGCTGCTCGGACTTGCCGAGCCTGGCAAATAGAACAGGGCGTGTTTTTTTTTGGTGAGGCTGCTGGACTGCAGCCGCACCGAAAAAAAGCACGCAACAGCCGCAGGCATCTCACAACAAGCGGGGAGAGGACCCCCGTACTATCTACTCACCCATCAGCTGGGCTGGGCCGGGCTGAAAGAGGCGCGTCTGCCGGGAGAAGGAAGAAAATGTGCTCCAGGAGGGCAGGCAGGTGGGTGGATGGATGGCTCGGGGCTGCTGCACATGTGCACTGCATGTGTAGTGGTTGCACACACTGTGCGCATGTGTATCAGCCCTGGGACATCCGCCCGAGCTGTGCCACAGTGACCACATGGTAGGGAAATCTAGAAGAGCGACCGGGGCAAGTGAGCAACTGGGCGACTGGGTCAGGGGCGTGGCCAGCCAGGGGTCACTACCGGTTTGGCGACCCACACCAAATAACCGCTACCGGTTCGCCCGAATAGGTGTGAACTGGTTGAATACCGCCTCTGGTGTCATCCCTGCAGACATCATCAAACTTAATTAATTGAAAGGCTAAATGTGGGGTCCTTGATGCT